>NC_050073.1:865059-985682 GCF_009764565.3 Dermochelys coriacea | reverse complement strand
GGCACAGCTCTGCCAGTGCCCCCCACTCCTGACCCGCAGCCACTTGCCAGCCCAGCCCTGCCCCCCAACTCTACCGGTGCCCCCCACTCCCGACCCACAGCCCCCTGCCATCCCAGCCCTGCCCCCCCCAGCTCTGCCAGTGCCCTTCACTCCCAACCCGCAGCCCCCTGCCAGCCCAGCCCTGCACCCCCCCCCAGCTCCTCCCAGTGGTGCTGTCTGCATCTGGGGGTTTTCAGTTCCCCCTTTTATGTTTGATTCTAAATCTGGCTTCTGGTGCAGCCTGGGATAAATATGAACCCAAGAAATTGGAGGGACGCTCGCCAGCGCCCCCTTCTGTGAGAGGCCCTTAAACTCACCCACTTTCCTGTCCGCTCCCAGGCTGGTGTTTGTCCATCTGGCGCGTCTTCAGGCCCCTCGCTGCTCCGGAGCCGCCCGTTGAGCTCCGGCCCGAGACACCATGGTGGTGTCGGGGGCCTGGCCCCAGCCGAAAATCCTGGCTACGCTCCTGCTTCTCCTGGTAGCTGCAGCCTGTGCAGAGATGCCACCCGAATGGAAGAGGAAAACCCGCTCAGCCAGCCATGAGAAAAGCCAGCACATCGAGACTGGCCCAGAAACTACCTGGCCTTCCACCAAATTAGCTGGCAACAGCCCCAGCCCCTCCGCCGAATTAGCCGGCAACAGCCCCGGCCCCTCTGCCGAATTAGCCATGCATCCACCCACCGCGGCACAGCAGATACCCACCACCACCCCGACGCTGGCAAAGGAGGAGCCAGTTGGCTCGGGGTCTCCATCTGCCCTTCCCACTATGGAGGCCGCTGTGTCATCTGGCCCAGCCAGGGCGACGGCAGAGGGTGGAGAAAAGCCCGTCTTGGATCTGAAGCGGGAGGGACTGAAGGGGCAAGTGGGCACGGTACCAGGGAGCCCAGGTCCGGGGCAGGAGAACCAGACAGTGCCAGGCAGGAGCGGGCAGAGCAAGAGCGCCCCCACGGAGCCCACCAAGGCAGAGGGTGCCGATTGGACTGGACACAACCGGACCGAGCCAGCCAGCACTGAAAGGACCATGCCAGCCAGCGCCGATTGGACCGGACACAACCGGACCGAGCCAGCCAGCACCGACAGGACCGTGCCAGCCAGCACCGATTGGACCGGACGCAACCGGACCGAGTCAGCCAGCGCCGACCGGACCGTGCCAGCCAGCACCAATCGGACAGGACACCCCGGGAAGGACCAGACCACCCCCAAACTCTCACCCTCTGCCCAACCCCCCATCCCGCCTGTCAAGAAACAGACGCCCAACCCTGAGGCCTTGTTTACGATGCCAGGCACCTCGGGCTCCAGCCCCGCCCCCATCACCCACTCGCTGCCCGTGGGCATCATCGTGGTGCTCGTCGTTGTCGCCCTCCTGATGCTGGTCCTGCTCCTCGTGGTGCTGCACTGTCGGCACCAGCGTCGCTCCGGCTCCACCAGCTTCAGCGCCGGGCAGGCAAGGCACAGCGAGTGGGCGGGGCCGGTGAGCCTGCCGGAGGAGCGGGGCGAGGGGCAGGCCGGGGACGGGGGGCAGCAGGCCAGGCCGGGCGAAGCCAGGCGGCCCACACTCACCACTTTTTTCGGGAAGCGCCATTCCCGGGTGTCCTCGGTGGCCATGGAGGACATGGCCGTGGCGAAGGGCGAGGGGCCCCTTTCGGAGCCCCTGCTGGCCACGGGGGAGCAGGGGAGCGAGCCTGCTCCACAGGGGGCAGGGGAAGCCAATGGGACAGTGCCCTTGATGCCCAGACCCCCCTCGCCCCCCCCGGACCTCCCTGCCAATGGGGAATTCCCCCTGCCCCCCCCCATGGAGCAGGAAGCCATGCCCCCTATGTAAGCCCCACCCCCAATCGCCTGCCTCACCCATGGTGCCCCCACTGGGTGAGGCCGGGGCTGGAGTAGCCAGGAACTCCCCGCACAGTCAGCATCCCCCCCTCCTCCCCACAGCGCCCCCTGCTGGGCGAGGCCGGGCTGGAATAGCCGGGAGCTCCCCCCACAGCCAGCATCCCCCCCCTCCTCCCCACGCGCCCCCTGTTGGGCGAGGCCGGGCTGGAATAGCCGGGAGCTCCCCCCACAGCCAGCATCCCCCCCCTCCCCACAGCGCCCCCTGCTGGGCGAGGCCGGGCTGGAATAGCCGGGAGCTCCCCCCACAGCCAGCATCCCCCCCCTCCTCCCCACGCGCCCCCTGCTGGGCGAGGCCGGGCTGGAATAGCCAGGAGCTCCCCCCACAGCCAGCATCCCCCCCCTCCTCCCCACGCGCCCCCTGCTGGGCGAGGCCGGGCTGGAATAGCCGGGAGCTCCCCCCACAGCCAGCATCCCCCCCCTCCTCCCCACGCGCCCCCTGTTGGGCGAGGCCGGGCTGAAATAGCCGGGAGCTCCCCCCACAGCCAGCCCCCCCCTCCTCCCCACAGCGCCCCCTGCTGGGCGAGGCCGGGCTGAAATAGCCGGGAGCTCCCCCCACAGCCAGCCCCCCCCTCCTCCCCACAGCGCCCCCTGCTGGGCGAGGCCGGGCTGGAATAGCTGGGAGCTCCCCCCACAGCCAGCATCCCCCCCTCTCCCCACAGCGCCCCCTGCTGGGCGAGGCCGGGCTGGAATAGCCGGGAGCTCCCCCCACAGCCAGCATCCCCCCCTCCCCACAGCGCCCCCTGCTGGGCGAGGCCAGGCTAGAATAGCCGGGAGCTCCCCCCACAGCCAGCATCCCCCCGCTCCCCACAGCGCCCCCTGCTGGGCGAGGCCGGGGCTGTTTCCATCTGCCCACCCAGGCAATGGTGGATTCTTTGTCTTTCTTGCTCAAGTCTTTCTTTGTTTCTTTTGCAAGATTTTCCGCTGTCCCCAGCCACAAGTTTCCTGTTTATGATTCACCCTTTGAGTCCATTTGAATTCAGAATGAAGGGTTTAGGGCTTGAACAGAATAGAACCCAGGAGTTCTGGCTCTGAGCCCCACCCCTCTCCCATCCCCTGATGTAACCCACAAGACGGCACTCCCCTCCCAGAGCTGGGAATAGAAAGCAGCAGCCCAGCCCAGGAGTGGAGCTGGGGGGAGCCCAGGGCTGGCCTGGCAGGGGCTGCGGGTCGGGAGTGAGGGGCACCGGCAGAGCTGGGGGTGTGATTGTGGTTCAGGGCAGGATGCTCATGTTCTTGGCTCGTCACAATTTCCTTTTGACTCACTCTGAGGACTTGGGTAATTAACGGCTGAATTTGTTACAGGAAGGATGGCTCTGTGGGTGCCCCTCACTCCCGACCCGCACCCCTGACAGCCCAGTCTTGGGCTCCCCCAAGCTCTGCCCAGTCCCTGGGTCACTTGCCTGTACATTTTATAGCACTTGAAAGGAATTGCTCCCATTTCTGCAGAGTTTTATATTTTTGTGTATTTAATAAAGCAGTTTGCAGCTCCATCACTGGCTGAGAGGGGAATTGTAATAGCAAAAGGCGACTGTCCAACATTAGAGATTCACAGGGTCTAGGGGACCCTGGGGAGCATCTGCTCCAGCCACAGGATGCCCCAAATTAATGCCAGGGGGAGCTCGGGCAGGGCAGTTTGACAACGGTCCCCACTGGGCGGAAGAGCTGGCGTGACGGTGAACCCGCAGCCCCTGGGTAGGTTGTTCCCGCTGTAATATGGGGGTCACTTGGCAGGAGTGGGCCCGGGGAGCTGCATCCGGGACATGAGCAGCACGGGCACCTCCGCAGGGATGCCGTGCGGGCGCTAGCCCTCGGGGGGTCCCCATGACCGCCCCGGGATGTGGCTCAGGGGATGGGGTGTTAGGGGCTTTCCCTTCACCCCTGCCCTGGTTCTTCTCACGCAGACAGAGAGCAGAAGAGCAGAAGTCCAGTGTGCAGCCAAGGAGCTGTTTAGTGGGGTTAGTTCCAAGCAAACATATCCAGAGGTCTCCACGCCGGCAAAGTCTATTCCCCAGCGTCCCCCTTCCCGGCTCTGACACTGCCGAGCATTTATCCCGCATCCCTTCTCCTGGCTCCGACGCTGCCGAGCGTTTACCCCGTGTCCCTCCTCCCGGCTCTGACACTGCTGAGCATTTACCCTGTGTCCCCCTTCCCGGCTCTGACACTGCCGACCGTTTACCCCACATGCCCCTTCCCAGCTCCAACGCCGCCGAGTGGTTACCCCCGCATCCCCCTTCCTGGCTCCGACACTGCAGAGCCTTTACCCTGCGTCCCCCTCCCCAGCTCCAGCACCGCAGAGCATTTACCGTGTCCCCCTCCCCTGCTCCGATGCCACGGAGCATTTACCCCGCATCCCCCTTCCCTTGCCCCTCGCCCTTCCTGACTGGTTGCTTGACCTTGGCTTCAGAGAGGAGACAGGCAGCCTCCCAGTGTACGCTCCTACATTTAAAAACTTCTATTAAAATGAATATTGAAAATGAAGTTTACACAAGTTAAGAAAGCAGGTGCTGTACAGCTGGGGTCAGGCTGGAGTGATGAGAGATTCCAGAGTATCGGTTCCCAGGTTCCCAGATACAGACCTAGCCCATAACCAGCATAGACCCAGACTGGGAAGTGGGAGTCTTTAAGGTGTCAGTGGATAAGTGATCTCGGGTGCGCCACCCAGGGAACGTAGTTCGAGTCCAAGTCAGTGCTGGTGCAGCGAATGGGCACATGGTGGGGTGGGGAGGAAGTGGGTTATTTCCCTGACCAGCGGCTCGTTTACTCATCGTAGTACTGACACCTGCATTCTGCCCAGCAACTCGTCAGCTTCACCTCTTATCTCTTTCCACCCCATCTGGCTGGGGGCAGACGTCCCACCCCGCCTCTTTGGGCTTTGGTCACACACGTTAGGAAGGATATAAGAGTGTTAAAGATCAAACGCAAAAGTCTCTCGCGGACTAACACATAGGCCTAGATACTAACAGGGGGCCGGGAGGAAAGGGGCATGTGGGAGACTCCCAAAGGCTTTGACAGCTGTGGGACAGAGAGCACAAGAGTGGGTCCGGAGTGGCTCTGCGGGGTAACTCGGGAATGGCCAGCCACAGGCCCCGCACAGTACCGCCGGGGGTGAGTTACATGCTGGAGGGGCAGGGCATACCGGGGATGGCGATGCGCATGGCGAAGCCATGTGAGAGGCATCCCAGGGAGAGAACGATGGGGTCACACCCTGTCCGTCAGTCCAGATGGTACCTGGGGAACATCACACTGGTCCTCGGGGTGTTCTCCCTCCTATCTCAGCCGGTTCAGACGTCTGCCTTCTTAGCCTGCTGCCCCATGGACTGATCTCGTTTGACATGCTCTGTTTTCAGCCGAATAACTGATTTCCTTCCCTAATTCAATTTTCCAAAAACGAGTGTGTCCCTCCCCAGCCACCCTCCATGGGTTACTTACTCACCTCATGCCAGGCCTCAGCCATGGCCCACATGGAGAAATCGCCTGCTACCACCCGGCAGGACCCAGAGCCTCTTTCGGGGAGAGGGAGGGTCCCAGAAGAGCCTGAGCTGCCCAGGCCTTGGGACGCAGCATGGGTTGTCCTGGGGGCCCCCGCAGTGGAGCGAGACGTTACCCAGCCCTTACCTGTGCCATCCAGGCCGGCCATAGAGTGAGCTTCTCAACCCCAGAGGTCCCCCAGCCATACCACAGGTGTCACGGGGTTCCCGGGCGATGCTCTGGAGCTGCTCCCTACGAAGCCAGGCAGGACTCTGGGGGAGTCTCCTCTCTGGGAGCAGCCTGTCTGCGGGACACTCAGCTCACCCGGCTTCCCCCTTCCTGGGTCTGATCTCGGAGCATCCAGCATCCTCTGCCCCACCGTGCGCTCCCCACAGCCAGTCCGCCCAGGCGGGGTCCTGGGGAAGCCAGAGGATCCTGCACCCCAACTCCGCAGTCTGACGTGCCTCTCAGCCAGCCAGTAAAACAGAAGGTTTATTAGATGACAGGAACATGGTCTAAACCAGAGCTTGTAGGTGCAGAGAACAGGACCCCGCAGTCAGGTCCGTCTTGTGGGACAGGGAGGCCAGAGCCCCATCTGGGCCTCCCTCCATTTCCCCAGCCAGCTCCAAACTGAAACTCCCCAGCCCCTCCTCTGGCCTGTGTCTCTCTCCGGGGCCAGGAGGCCGCCTGATCTCTTCGTTCTCCAACCCCTTCAGTCGGCAACTTTGCAGAGGAGGGGCCCAGGCCATCAGTCACCAGGAGACAGGGTGTCAGCCATTCTCTGTGCTAACATCATCACACTGGTCCTCTAGGGCTCTGCAACAATCACACCCCCTTTATCCCACCACCTGGATACTTAAGAAATGAATAGGGGAAACTGAGGCATCCACCCAGTATTCAGAGAGAACATTAAGAACAGTCCCACTTCGTCACAACGGTGTAACACCATCAGCCTCACTGGGGCCGACGCCCTCTCAGAGTGTCACGGCCCACGCTCACCGCTGCCTGCGGGGGGCTACAAGCAGCCCTCGGTGAAGGGGTCTCCAGGCTCCCCCTCTCAGCAGCTGAAAGTTCTCTGAGAGACTGCGCTGAATGGGACATTGACTGGAGTCTGCCAAGCCAGTGACCGTGCCCCAAATGGGCCAATTCCAGAGGGGCAGGACGGGGCTCAGGGGAAAGCATAACTTGGGGTAGCTCAATAACTGTCTGGGAAAACTCCATGGGCCCAGGATCAGGAGCCGGTGGAGTGGGTGAGCCTAGGTCCCTCCACCTGGCCACCCTGCTCCTCTGTGAGCACAGAGCCCCCCGGGAGTGACCAGCGAACTCAAGAGAGATTAAGGCCCGTCCCGCACAATTTGGCCAGGGATCCCTCTAGAACAATGAGGCCAGCAGAGACTGAGGGGCTACCACCTGGCCACGAGGCCAGCTGGTTGTCGGGCTGTCCCACTAGACCGTCCCATGAGGCGTAAGCAGAGCTCCCCAATTCACCAACCTCACCTCCATCCAGCCCTCCCCTTGGCACGAGGCCCACAGATGCAGCTGGAGTAAAACCAAACAGCCGTTTATTTAACAGACCCTGACCTAGAGATTGCAACTCAAGGCAAATAAAATCATTTGGAAACACGAGGTTACCCGTTACAGGAAAACACGAGATCCTGCTGGGATGCTGGGCTCCATGTGGTTTTATGAAAATATGCTAATAAGTGTGCGTATCATGTAACTGGAATATGCTTCACGCAAATGGTCTCTTGTAGGGTATCATTACAAAGGTCATGATCTACTGAGTGTGGTCATCCTGTTTGTATAAATGTATCACTCTTTTCAGAGTAGCAGCCATGTTAGTCTGTATTCGCAAAAAGAAAAGGAGTACTTGTGGCACCTTAGAGACTAACAAATTTATTATATTTTATTTTATTATATTTATTATATTTATGCTCTAATAAATTTGTTAGTCTCTAAGGTGCCGCAAGTACTCCTTTTGTATCATTCTTGTATCTGAAACTAGAAATATGCAATATAACTCTGAGGGCCTGTTGTAGTTATGTAAAGTGTGGGTCATTAAGGGTGGTTTGGAATCTTGATGGCTCCCATCAGCCAGGACAATTGGTTGTAAATGGCTCTGTTGATTTGCAAGCCGTCCTGTGAGTCAGGCCGGGAAGAATGAAGGCTTGGGGTCTCACAGGACACTTGACCATGTCATCTGGTACTGGAATCCATCTTAAACCTGGGGCTTTTCCAGGTTAGAAGGAGGGGTGGGGACCCAGAGAGACAAAAGATTCCCGCCTTGAGCCAAAGCTATAAAAAGGGGTGGAACAGAACAAATGGGGCCTCAGACATGAGAAATCCCCTAGTTACCACCTAAGCTGGAACTAACAAGGGCTGTATCAGGAGAAAGGATGGGCCCAGACTAGGAAGGAGTCTGGTCTGTGAAAGAAGCTTATTGGAACATCTCTGAGGGTGAGATTTTATCTCTAATCAGTTTCTTAATGTATTAGGCTTAGACTTGTGTGTTTTGTTTTATTTTGCTTGGTAACTTACTTTGTTCTGTCTGTTATTACTTGGAACCACTTAAATCCTACTTTTTATTCTTAATAAAATCACTTTTCTTTATTAATAAACCCAGAGTAAGTAATTAATACCTGGGGGAGAAAGCAGCTGTGTATCTCTCTATCAGTGTTATAGAGGGTGGACAATTTATGAGTTTACCCTGTATAAGTTTTATACAGAGTAAAACAGATTTATTTGGGGGTTGGACCCCATTGGAAGCTGGGCATGTGGGTGTTGGAGACAGGAGCACTTTCTAAACTTTTTTCAGTTAAGTCTGCAGCTTTGGGGCGTGGTTCAGACCCTGAGCCCAGGTTGCAGCAGGCTGGCATGTCTGGCTCGACAAGGCAGGGTTCTGGAGTCCCAAACTGCCAGGGAAAACGGGGTCAGAGGTAGTCTCAGCAAGTCAGGTGACAGTCCCAAGCGGATCTCTGTGACCGAACCCGTCACACCTGCCTTGGCTCACACGTTCCTGTCCTGCCTACCTGGGGATTTCTGACCTAATGGTGAGTTCTCACAGCACTCATCCAGTCCTGAGAGCTGGGACCCACCCTTTGGGACACCCCACACTGGCAGAGTCATTCCTGGAATGGGGCACTGCTTGGGCCAACTTTTCTGCTCTTAAAGTGTTCTGCTCTTATTGTTTCTTAGCCCAGGGGGCCCCTCTTCTGAGCGTTGTCTTGGGGTTCACTGGTCATCAATATCCAGCCTGCAAACAGATGTCCGTTGTTCTCAGCATTGGTGGGGTCAGCTTCCGCCTCCCCGGGTGATAGGTGTCAGTCCCCTTGGAACACGGTAGCCTCCGCGTTACATGGCTCTGCAGTTGTTCCTCGTACAAACATCTCCCAATAATGGTGACAATCAGAAATTTCACTGCTTGCATCAGAGCCCCCATCCGACCCTCTTTGGTGAGATACTGAGAAACCGGTGGGACGCAGATGTATGATCCTGGCCAGGGCAAGTCTGGGTCACGCCTGGCTCTGTCTGGGGAGATCTCACCATCTTTTCTCCTTCCAGCGCCTCAGCTGGGAATCTGCCAGCTCTGTGGTTTGTGCCGTTGTGAGCAGGGTCCCAGGGGGGTCACACTGAGGCTACTCAATCAGGTCAAACTGCAAGGAATGGGGCAGACAATCCCCAAAGCTGGTGGTTATCCTAATTCTTAGATTCATCAAGCCAGCAACAAAACACCTTCCACAATACCTTCCTGGTTACCCAGAAGCCAAAAACACAGTTCCCTTGAAACAATCCGACCTTGGGCTCCCACCCGGACAGTCAAATCAAATATGAAGGTTCTACCAGTCCCAAAGGATCAGATACATTACCTACCAGGTTAATGAATATTCCAAATCTTACCCAAATACAAGTTACAGACAGTTCTTAATAACTAAACTAAAATTTATTAAAAAAGGAAAGAGACAGAGAGAGAGAGAGTATGGTTAAAAGATTGTTAGACACACAGACATGAGTCCAGTTCTGAGATCAGTTTCATTGCAGAGATGGTGAGCTTTGGAGTTGCAAAGAGTTCTTAGAATTAGTCCATAGGTTCGGTCCAATGTTCCATACCAGGGGGATCCAAATTCAATTGGAAATCCCAATCTTGCTGCTCAGTGTTTCCCCTGTTAAAGCACAAACAGATTTGAGATCAAAAGGATCAAGACCCAAGAGACCTTGATACAGTTCCAGACATTCTCTTGACAGCTTGGAGTCCTTAGGTGAACAATAGGCAATCATTGAGACTTTGAAGTAGACCCATTTCCTAAGCATCACTGGTGTAATGAAGTGGGGGGTTTATTCATCTTGTTATGTTGCATGTGAGACTTACTGTCCTATACTAATACTGTGTGTACCTCAGTTTCCCTGTGTGCTGCACCAATACTTTGGTGCTGAGAACTGGGTGTGTGATTTTGCTGAGGCCCTCAGGGCAGGTGAGACTGCCCAGCTATTTGCACCAATGTAATCTGAGACCCGGGATGGGGGGTGTGACCAGGTGACACCTTTCACCCAGGAAAAGAGACAAAGAGAAGGAGGAGGGGCATTGGGGGGGTGTTGGAGGTCGGGTGGCTGGAGGCTGGCAGTCTGCGTGGGGGGACTGGAAGAGGGGGAATCCAGGGCATCTGGCCCAGGATTCCCAACATGGACTTGGCTGAAAGTTACTGATTTCTGTGTGAACAAGCTCTGTTCTACACTGTGGTCCTGTCGACAAATAAACCTTCTATTTTACTGGCTGGCTGAGAGTCACATCTGACTGCGGAGTTGGGGGGCAGGGCCCTCTGGCTTCCCCAGGACCCCGCCAGGGCAGACTCACCGTGGGAAGCGCACGGAGGGGCAGAGGATGCTGAATGCTCCTAGGTCAGACCCAGGAAGGTGGAAGCCATATGAGCTTCTTGCCCTGCAGACGGTCTGCTCACAGAGAGGAGGCTACCCCAGAGTCCTGACTGACTTCATGGAGTAGTTCCAGAGCATCGCCCAGTGACTCTGTGACAACCGATAATTAGCTACATGGATTAACATAAGCAATTGCCTGTTTTCCACCATTTGCAGGTGATCTGCTATATACTTCAAAGAGAGATCAATACAGTGATATCACTATATTCACAGTTCATTTAAATGTTAAGATCTCCTTTCGATCTCTGAATTAGCAGAATAAGCATAGACAAGAACCATTTGGTTACATTGTCAACCTCTAACAATATATATGTGTGGTGTTCTCCTGATGTTATCTGGACTAGAGATCTGCTAGGTCACTCCAATCCCTGACTCTGGGAGCCAGCCTTACCCTGTTCTGTTGTGAGAACCCCCACTCCCAGGCTGTTCACACACAGCCTCTAGCATGTAAGTTTCTCTCAGCTACATGAGTGAACACTTTTGGCCAGCCATGGCTTGGATTGTGCAACCGAATGACACTAGCCAATATCTCTGGTCTCAGACACAACCCTAGGAACCTCTGTCTTTCAGTGTCCAGTTATGCCCGCTGAACGTTGCAAGCTTATATGAGTTCATCAATTTAACAAAGAAATTGATACGTACCAGGCTTGTTATCCCAAGGGGAATCTCTGACACTCTTCAAACCAAACGCGCTGCTTCAGGTAGGATAAACAAACAGATTTATTAACTATAAAGGTAGATTTTAAGTGATTATAAGTCAAAGCACAACAAGTCAGATTTGGTCAAATGAAATAAAAGCAAAACGCATTCTAAGCTGATCTTAACACTCTCAGTGTCCTTACAAACTTAAATGCTTCTCACCACAGGCTGGCTGGTTGCAGCCAGACTTTCCCCTTTGATCAGCACTTCTGTCGCTTGGTGGTGGTGTCTGTAGATGGAGGTGGAAGAGAGAGAGAGCATGCCAAAGGTCTATCCCTTTGTGATGAAGATGGGGATTTTGGTAGCATTTTACATGAATAGCGTGGGCACGCCTCAGTTTCCCCATGTGCTGCATATGTAACAAGGTGGTGGGCGAGGGTGTGTTGTTGCAGAGGACCAGGTGTGACCTCGCCTGGCAGCTGGGACCTGGCCTGGAGATGGGGAACCCTAACAACTGGTGATCTGGAGACTAAGAGGCCACCCCAGCTCGGCCATCAGATGGGTCTGGCCAGTGGAAGGACAAAGGGCTGCAGAAAGACCCCGGTGACCTGATCAGCTGGTTACAGCCAGAGGGGAACAAAGGACGGAAGAGAGAGGGCCCCAGCAACCTGGTTACCTGGAACGGAGGACAAAGGACAGGGGAGGAGCTGTTGGGGCCAGTGATATCAGATGCCCAGCTGGGAAGCAGCGGGGCTTGGGACTCGGGATAGGGAGAAGCCGGAGCCCCCGGATGCAGGGGAGACCTAGATGAGCTGTGCTGAGAGAGGCCAGGCCTGAGGGCCCTGATAGTTTCCTGTGCTGGGTTCAGATGCTCAATAAACCCTCCTGTGTTACGCTGGCTGAGAGTTGCTCCGGTCTGGAGAACAGGGGGCATTATCCCCTCTGGGAGTGGAGGCCCCGGGGGCCCAGAGCAAGAGGACTCCATGAGGGGACCCATGGCAGAGACAGGCATGCTAAGGCTCAGAGAGGTGCGGTTCCAGGAGGCGGAGGGGCTTATCCCCCGGGGAGAGGGTGGATCCCCAAGAAGGGCTATCTCACTGAAGGGGGTTCCCCCCAGGGACCATATGGGACCAAGAGTGGGCACGAGTCCTGTGAGTCCATGACACCCTTTTATCATGTTCTTTCTTCCCTCTTGGCTTTGCCCCCTCCCTTCAGGGTCAGGTGAGCATTATCTCATCATAGTCCCAAACTGACCAAGGGAAGATGGGTGACTCACTCGAGAATCCAACAGATCCTTTGTTGTTGCCTAGGCCAGTGTCCTTTGTTCCTGTGAGGCTGGGCTGGGTTTATCCCATACATGCCCTGATGAGGTGTGAACTGCCTCTCTTGGCTATTAGCCAGGATGGATAAGGAATGGCATCCCTAGCCTCTGTTTGTCAGAGGGTGGAGATGGATGGCAGGAGAGAGATCACTTGATCATTGCCTGTTGGGTTCACTCCCTCTGGGGCACCTGGCATTGGCCACTGTTGGAAGATAGGACACTGGGCTGGATGGACCTTTGGTCTGACCCACTATCTCCATTCTTATGTTCTTACGCTCCTGGAGAGTTTTGCTGGGCTTGTTTTAAGCCATGAGGACACATTTTCAGCCTCATAACTATACAAATGAAATTACAACCTACAACACCACTATAACAACCATGCTCAGGGCATCATGAGCCTTCCAAAGACACCCAACATGACAAACTTTGCACTGGATACCACACAATCATATTATAAGGATGAACATGGGGGTGCAGGATGTTCCTGGCTAGCTTGAAGGCAGTTTGGGTTATAGTTCTTTTGGCATCCAGCCTTCAAGGCCATGACATGGTGTGCCTCAGTTTCCCCCATTCACACACAGCAAACCAGGTTTGTTATAGTTTCTTTGCTGTGATCAGCTTTAAATCTGTTTACAGGTATTAACTGAGAACTAGTCTTACCATAAGATTTAACATCAGTAACAAAATTCTTATCCCAAAACTTAACATTAATACCAACATTTTGTATCACAGATGGGTGTTTACAAGTATCTTTATGATACCACGTTGTGACACTCTGTATCTCCGGGGAACACCCTTTACCAGCCGCTGCTTGGATTGTGCAACCGAATGACACTAATTTCCATGCCCGAGGCTGTGCGTGAACAGCCCAGGAGTGGGGGTTATCACCGCAGCACAGGGTGAGGCTGATTCCCAGAGTCGAGGATTGGAGTGACCAAGCAGATCACCGGTCCGGATAACACCAGGGGAACGTCACACACGCCCTATGTTCAGATAGCATAGTCTGAAGTTAGCTTGTTCATTACCCACGGTGTCCTTTGGCTCTCTCCCATGTAACCAGTCACTGGCTTTTCTTTCCCTCCAGTGCTCCCCTCTGCATGTGCTCTTCATTTCATCAAGTTTCTGGAATTTTGGTGCCTCAGGGTCTGGCAAGGTAGGTGTTCAGGGGGATCCTGCACATTGGCTGGCCCTTTGGGGAGCCATCTCCCAACCTCAAGACTGTACGTATGCAGAAAATCCAGCTCCCTTTTTGGGGTTACCCAATGTTTCCCCCTCCCAGCACTGAGTCCTCCCTGCACCCTAGAGGGCTGTGATCCCTGCTCTCTGGGCTAGGTGTGTTTACCCTTTGATCAGCGTCACCTTTTCCCGGCAGCTTTCCAATAACTACTCACTGTCTCTCACCAGCCTGGGGGAGAACACCCCTCTCTCTGTCAGTTGGGCCATTTGTATTCTGGCAAACTACCACCCGGCAATTTCCTGGTCCCATCTGCTCTGTTATCATAGACGTTGGAGCTGCATCTTGATGTAAAGAGACACAATTATTTTCCAAACACCTATCAGAACTAGCATCCTGAAAACCTGGGGCCTGGATTGGGGTGCCCTCCGCCACCCCTTTCTCTGTCCCTGGGAAGTCAGTGGTGTGATGGCTCCTCTCCAGGAGGTCAGGCACACAGTTCCCTCTCCAACCCTAGCTCACAGGCTGAGTGCCTGGGGGCACAGATGCTGACTTACCCATTCAGTCCTGGGCAATCTCTCCCAAGTGACCAGCGAGGAGACATCCCTGTATCCCACTGTTCCTTCCCCAGTTTCCTCCTCTGGGCCCCCTCCTAAGACACATTCCTCTGTGCTCCCTGAGAAGGGGTCCGTCCCTTGTCCATCTGCAAAATCCTGCCAGCTATCAACTCAGTAGCGTAGCTGGGGGAGAGTGGGGCAGCTGGTACCTACCCGTTAGCGCTCCGGGTCTTCAACAGCACTTCGGCATGAAGACCGGAGCGAGTGAAGGACCCAACGCCAAAGTGCTGCTGATGACCCAGAGCGCTGTCACGTGAGTACCAGGGGGTGGTGCCTTTTTTGATCTTTGCTTCCCTTGTTTTTTCCACCTGGCTACGCCACTGTATCAGCTGGGACAGTTTCCTTAATTACAGACAACGCCTCTCCTGCCCCTGCACCCGAGGGCATGTTGCCTTCTGCGGGAAAGGAGCTAGTCTCAGCCCCTCCCATACTTGGAAGCACCCTGCTTCCCTGTGATACAAAGTCACAGGAATCCTCATCCACCTCAGTGGTTTCTGAGATCCCCTGCCCCTTCTCTGGGCTCCCCTGTGGGCCACATTGCTTTATGCTCCCTAGAGCCAGGTCTGTCTCTGGTTCAGCTGCGACCTTCTGGCAGCTAACAGCTGGACAGTTCTCTCCCTGGCAGGCATTACACCCCCCTCCCTTCCTGAGGTGGAGTTGCCTCCAGCTGCAGGGCAGGAGTTGGTCTCAACCACCCTCCCACCTGGACGCATGTGACTTCCCCCAGCTTCAGAAGACTCAAGGAGACTCTCTCCCATTCTCTCAGCAGTTCCTGAGACCTTCCCCGTTTCCTCGGGGGTCCCAGCATAACACTCCCTCCTGCTGCAGGCAAATACTTTAACCTGAGCTACATGGAAAAAATCATTACCAAGGAGCAGGTCAACTAGGAGGTGTTCCATTACCCTCATGGTCAAAACACTTTCCACACCACATGGATTTTAGCTAGTGGTACAAGGAATCTGCTTTTACCAACCCCCACAATCTCTGCCATTTGGCCAGGCAACATACTTGCCTTTGGGACCCCACTCTGCTTAACCAGAGAGATTTGGGCCCCTGTATCCCTCTGCCCCAAGCATCCCCTGCCATTAATTTCGACAACCTTAACATGCTCCATGTCTGGTTCTGCAGAGGCTAACCTCACAAAATGAATATTATGGGTTTCAATTGCTTGGGGGGTTTCTGTGTTGAGGACAGCAGAATTAACACGAGCTATTGCTTTGTAGATAAATCTCTGCATTAAGCATCTTTGCATAACTGTGTATCATTTTCATATGACTTTGTATTATGCCTCTTCATATAACCTTATATTAAGTCTTTCCATATATAACCTCTATTTTCATACAACTTTGTATCAAGTCCTTTGATATAGCAACATTGTATTGAGCCTTGGTATAATGTTATAGCCCCTAAGGATAATTAAGGTAGAAGGAAAATGTCTTTTTGCTAGGAATAAAATAAGATCTCCCCCCTTTTCATCAATTGCCCTGTTGAATGAACAAGGTTTGAGTGAGTAAGGCGTGGAAGGCAGCACCTCCAGACAGCTGCAACCATTGGAGAGGGGATGGAAGCCAGACCCAAGAACAATAAAACTTGTCAAGTGGGCTCACTAAAGAAGATCAGACATATTGACGGCCTTGGGGGGTTAGGAGCGAGCACCTTCTTTTGAAAACACCCTCTTTGAAAATAAATGTGGCAGCATTGGGACAACACCCAGAAGGAAGCGCCACAAAGGACCAAAGGACACAGACACAGATTTTGTATCTGGGATAGATTTGCATGAGAGGGAAGCTGCTATAAATGTGAGGTGTCTTGCAGAGGACCTCGGGTCTCGTCTTGTCAACATCGAAGCATCGATCCGGATCGGCAGAAGCCTGGCTCCACCCTTCCCCCATCTAACTCACCTGGCCAGTGAAGTTAAGGGGAGCAGCTAGTTGGTAACAAGATGGAGTGTGCTTTTGTGTGTGTGAGTGTAATAGAGATCATATGCATATGATACAGTGTTGAATGATACATGTATTATCAATAAATGTGGTGCATCACCTTATCCCCCCGACAAGATCCTGTGCAGTACTTTATGATACATACATACAAATTGGATGACCACACTCAGTAGAGTATAAACTTTGTAATGATACCCTACAAGAGGCTTTTTGCATGAATCATATTCCAGTTACATTATTCATACTCATTAGCATATTTTCATAAAATCATATGGAGTGCAACATCACACCTCCATCTTGCAGTGTCCAGTTATGCCCTCTGGATGCTGAAAGCTTATATGAGTTCATCAATTTAACAAAGAAATTGATATGTACCAGGCTTGTTATCCCAAGGGGAGTCTCTGACACTCTTCAAACCAAACACACTGCTTCAGGTAGGATAAACAAACAGATTTATTAACTACAAAGATAGATTTTAAGTGATTATAAGTCAAAGCATAACAAGTTGGATCTGGTCAAGTGAAATAAAAGCAAAACGCATTCTAAGTTGATCTTAACACTTTCAGTGCCATTACAAACTTAGATGCTTCTAACCACAAGCTGGCTGGTTGCCTTCAGCCAGGCTCCCCCCTTTGATCAGTGCTTCAGTCGCTTGGTGGTGGTGTCTGTAGATGGAGGTGGAAGAGAGAGAAAGAGCATGGCAAATGTCTCTCCCTTTTATCATGTCCTTTCTTCCCTCTTGGCTTTGCCCCCCTTCAGAGTCAGGTGAGCATTATCTCATCAGAGTCCCAAACTGGCCAAGGGAAGGGGGGTGACTCACTTGAGAGTCCAACAGTGTCCTTTGCTCCTGTGAGGCTGGGCTGGGTTTGTCCAATACATGCCCTGATGAGGTGTAAACTGACTCTCTGCTCCTGGAGAGCTTTGCCTGGGTTTTTTTTAAGCCATGAGGACACATTTTCAGCCTCATAACTATATACATGAAATGATAACCTATAACATTACTATACTAACAATGCTCAGTGCATCATGAGCCTTCCAGAGATACTCGACATTACAAACTTTGCATTGTATACCACATAATTGTATTATAAGGATAAACATGGGGATGCAGGGTGTTCCCCCGAGGTACAGAGCATCACAATATGTAAACACACAAAACACAAACATTATCTACCAATATGTCCCTAAAGGTTGAATTTGGGTCATTAATCCTGCAAGATGTTTAACCCTTTCTGGCCATGTGTCAAAGCTGCCTTCCCAGTTTTGACACCTTTATCATGCCTTCGCCCTGTTGTGGGTGACTCTTTCTTCATGGCTGGAACTGTCCCACCTCCCACTTCTCGATGGGGCAGCAACAGTAGTGTTCTGTTTTGCAGGAGGGTTTCGAACCTGGTGCAGGAACAGAGCCAGTGGCTCAAGCCTCCGCACCTTTTGTCCTTGGAGTTCACGGAAATTAAGAAGGAACCTGAGCAACTGATGGTCCATCCTTAGAAGGAAAGCGTCCCCCAGGAGGAAGTCCCAAAAAAGTTTGGTGGAGGTCAGCACAGCCAGCAGCTGTCTCCTAGTCACGCAGGGGCTCAGGGGCCAGCTGGCATCTGCAGCAACTTTCCTTGTCCCCATAGGGCTAAGCCCAGGCAGCATCAAGGTCAAATTTTCTGTGTCAATACGGCATGGGAGCTGAGGATCTGGGTGCAATACTGGGACATGCGTGAGCTTCTACTTTAGCTCCACAGAGGCTTTTTGGCATGAGGGCAGTTAACCCCCATGTCCACCCCTCCTCTGCCAGCTTGTGTGGTGGCCATGAGATTGCAGAACAATCAGCGGTGGCTCTCTCTCTGGTTGTACGACGGCAGGCCCAATGCAACTCTGCACCTCAGTGACGAATGATGGCATGGGTCAGGGTCAGATGTCTTTCACCTGGTCAGGGTCTGTCCCTCTGTCCCCCCTTGTGATCACACACCCCAGGTAATTTACTTCACCCCAGAACAAAATTGCATTTTCCTGGTTTCACCCCCTGATGTTGCTGGGATGGCCTCTCCAGCAGAGCTCCCAGCTCCCACTGGGGCTCCTCACGCACCCTCCTGGTGAGGACGGGGTTGTCGAGAGACACCAGGCAGGATGTCCCAGCTGATGCAATGCCCGTCGGCCTTTGGAATGATACAGGGGCATCACAGACTCCAAAAGACATGATGCTAAATGCGAAATGTCTGGTGGTGAACGTCGTCTTCTTCTGTCGGTTCCGCGGGGCGCACCCAGGGCAGGGCACAGACCCAATGGGACTTTGCCAGTGAGTCCAGGGTGTCATCAGTCCCTGGGAGGGGATACGCGGTTCTCAGGGTAACGTCGCTCTCTTGTCAGTAGTCCTCACAGACCCACGTCCCTCCCTCTTCCTCCCTGGCCAAGTCTACAGGCGCAGCTCCTGGGCTCCCAGAGGGCAGACGATGCATCTTTCAGCCCCAGGCATGGTACATGACATGGGGTCCCCTTGTCATGTTGGCAGCTCTCACACGGGGGAACACCCTCTCAGGCCTTTGCCCATGGCCTGGCAATTCAAGTCAACCTCATAAGGGTGCTTCCAGCCCTTCCATGGGGTCTCCCTTCCCCTCCCCCCCCACAATACCCATCTCACTTCTCGGGGGCAGTGTCACACCCCTCTCCACGGGGCCCTCACACACCCTGGCCTTGCCCCCAGCGGGGGCTATGGCACACTGCGCAGAGGGGTAGCACCTCGGTGCCAACCAGTGAAGGGCTCATGCTGTGTCAGCAGCCCTGACTGACTCAATGCACCTCCTGCCCCACGTTCACGGTGTTTATCCATAAACGGAGTCTTGTGAGGGACCAGATGAAAGCCAGCAACATGATGCTCATTAATATCATTGAGCAACATACATATTAACAGCAAGGGAGGGATTCCCTAGCCCTGCAAATATTATGCCTTCAAGCCTGTAAGCAAATGAGGGTGAAACAGGTTTCTTCCAGACCGGAGGGAAGGGAGCTCTCTCTGTAGGTAGCCTGAGCCTTGCAAGCCCAACACAACGGGAGATCCGGCCACAGGCGAAAGGAACAAGAAAGACAAGTTAGCACCGGGAGGAGAACTCACCCTGGCGCCAGTTCCCCGGGGAACAAGCAGCCAAGGTGCAGTTCAAAGGGGCGTCAGAGAATAACCCGGGATCCATATCACACCTTGGCAGACAGGGACCATTCATAATCTCCTGGGATCTTCACGCAGCCAGTGATGAGCTGCCAAAATCTTAACAACTGGTTCCCTATAAAAAGGGGACCGGAGGGGGAATTACATCACTTCCCGGCCGGAGCCCATCAAAGCCTCCGCGCCCCCTGCAGGGAAGCGGGTTAACAACCGGATCTAAAACGGCTTCAAAGTGTAACAACCGGTTCGCACGAAGCGGTGCGAACCGGCTCCGGTTCACCACTGGGCCCGGCTCCCGGGCGCTGTTGTAAACTCGGTTCTGGGTCTGACTTGTGTTTGCGACCAGTTCTGCTCCCGTTCTCTACTCTCCTGTCAGTGGCTGACCCCTGCGAACAGATGGAGGCTGGTTTTGATGGATTTCAGCCCCGGGTCGGTAGAAAGGACCCACTCCTGGGTCGTAAGCCCACCTGGTGCTTGCTGGGAGTGTCCGGTGACAGGGGCTGGACACCGCTGGGGAGTTGGGGCACGGGGGTGCCCCTTGTGCTAACTCTGATAGGCAAAGGGAAGACTGGGGGAGCCCTGAGGGGTTTGTCCGGGGGTCTGCTGGCCGGGAGTGTCTGGGGCTGAGCGTCGGGTTCTGCAGGGACGGGACAGGAGATGGGGGCCACAGGGCAGCCTCCGCCTCCACCCGGGCTGCCCGCAGTGCCCCTGATGCCTCGGAGGGCCGGGCTGAGAGCGTCCCGCATGCCCCCGACCAGTCCAGCCACCCTCTTTCAGCCCAGGAAGGCCTGTGCAATGAGGTGGGGGCCCGGGCCCGCCTCCCACCTCGGCCTCAGACTCCCAGCCCTGGTTCGGACCCTCGGCTTCCACCCCTGAACTCCGGTCCTGACCCCTGGCTTTGGCACTAGGACTCCGACCCGGGTCCCCGAATTCAGGCTACTGCTCTTAGCCTCCAACCCTGGTTCTGAGCCCCGCCCGGGCCCCAGGACTCGGCACCGGCCCGGACCCACCACCCTGACTGCCCAAGCCCTGGTGGTGACAAACAGGGGGTCCTGGGAGGCTCCTTCCACGGCCCGACGCCGGGTGGCCAGAGCGATCGCAGTTTGCCATGGCCCTATCACAGCCAGCGGGGGCTGGTCTGCAGCCTGGACCCACCCCCCACTGAAAGGTCTCGACGTCATCTCTGCCCATTGGCGGTCGGTGGCTTCCCACATCTCCCTCCCTCCATCTGTTCGCTGTGGATCACGGCGCCCCCCCTTCTGCCTTCAGCTGGTTAACAGCCTGCTCAACACGCCCTCCAGTCGCTCATCCCATTCCCAGCCCAGGCGGCTGGGTCCCCTTGCTCTGCACCCCCTATACCCAGGTCGCTCTTCCAGCTGCACGGGGCACACGTTAGTCTCTGGCCAGTGTTTGCTGAGCAGTGCCCAGGAATGCCATAGCGCCCCACCCCCCAGTATCGCAGCATTTCCCCTTTCCTGTCTCCAGAGGCTGAAGGCTTCTCGGTTCCACTCAGGACCTGTGATCCAAGCCCAAGGCCGCTGGAGCATATTCCCCAGGGGCATCGTGTCTCTGTCCTTCAGCCATCTCCTGGGCTTCACCGTGGAGCAGCAAGCCAAGAAAACCCAGCCGGGGATTCAGGCAGCTGGTTCAGAAGGGTGGATCCAGCTGGCCCCGCCCTGGCCTTCCCCAAGTGCTGGGCATGAAGATAGGCAATTGCATCTCCCCGCCTGCCCTACCCTGCCTCTTCCTGCTCTCGGCACCTGGGGGCTCACTTTGAGTGTTGGGGTTGTTCATTTCCACCCACCGCATAGCCCTTGTGACCATGGCACCTGCCCTTGGAACCCTCCCAGGCAAATCTGCTGATTGGCACCCCACCATTGCCACCAGCATCACCCCTGGGTTAATTAGTCTGTGCCCCAAACCACTCAGGTGCCAGCAGCGGGCTCACTGAGCCGTGGCACTGTAGGTGCTTGTAGGTGCCACCCTGCTCAGAGACCTGGCTCAGGGGAAGGGTGTGGTACTGGGGATGGGGGGAAAGGGACAGGGGACAGATCCCCTAGGGGTGGAGACTTCAACAGTTCCTGTTCGAAGTGAAAAAGAAAAGGAGTACTTGTGGCACCTTAGAGACTAACAAAATTTATTTGAGCATAAATAAATTTGTTAGTCTCTAAGGTGCCACAAGTACTCCTTTTCTTTTTTGCGAATACAGACTAACACGGCTGCTACTCTGAAACCTGTTCGAAGTGAGCGAGCGCGGGTCCGGCTGGGCCCCTGGGGCAGGCCAGCCGAGAGTGGCGAGCCCTGAGGCACTGTCTCCAGACCAGTCCCTGCTCCAGCAAACAGGCGCTTGCCAGTTTCCAACCCAGGGTAGGTCGGTGTCTCTCTCCGGGGCCACTGTGCTCTGGCTCCAGCCCCCGCTGCTCCCACAGAAACCTGCACCCGGCTGGGCCGTCCGGCACTTCCAGCCTGGTCCACTCACGGCTCCAGGCTCCTTCCTCGGGCTCCTCTGTGGCGCCCTGCTGGCAGGTGGTTCCCTGGGCAGAGCCAGCCTCTCCCGGCACAGGGTCTCTCTCCTGTAGCTGGCCAGAGATGGGGAAGTGCAATGGGGAGGGGACGGAACAGGGCAGCTGTGGCCCTCGCTCTGCAGAGCCGACCCTCACCCCAGGCTCAGTTTCCACCAACATCCTATCGGTGGATCCCATTAGACGCTGGGCGGCCTGGGATGGAGTCACCCGGCGCCGTCTGTCTGTCCAGCCGAGGTGAGCCCCGTCACCAGATGGTGTCTAGACACGGCACCCCAAGAGGCCCAGCTCTGCGAGGGAGAATCCCGGGGTGGATCGGCTGGAGCAGGGATGATGAGCCCGGCTGGCTCCAGATCAACCCGGGGGGGTAAGAGGGTGGCGGGGTGCCATGGGAGACAGTCGGAGAACTCACCTCATCCCTGATGTAGCTCCACGCTCCCACCCAGGGATGAGTTGGGGTTACTGCACCCCAGAGCTGCAACCGCAAAGAAATCAACACACACCTTAGGGGCAAGACGGGGTGGATTGTCCACTCTGGTGTATTCCCCTCCGGCCCTGCTGGTGCCCCTCACTCCCAACCCACAGTCTCCTGCTAGCCCAGCCCTGCCACCCCAAGCTCTGCCAGTGCCCCTCACTCCCGACCCACAGCCCCCTGCCAGCCCAGCCCTGCCTCCCCAGCTATGCAGGTGCCCCTCACTCCCGACCCGCAGCCCTGTTAGCCCAGCCCTGTCCCTCCCCCCCCACCCCCGCAGCTGAAACCCTCTTCTATCCCAGCCTTGGGTTCCCACCACCAACAGTTCTCATTGGCTAAGTCCCTGCGGACTCATTGCAGGCAAGAACAGCATTTTCTGGGGCTCAGCCCCTGCCCCCTGGGCTTGTGTCATCAGTTATGAAAGTAAAAAAAATTGCGGGAGCCCCAGCTCCTCTTTCATTACGAATTAAGCCCTGAGGAACAGCAAGGTGCAGTCCCAGACTGTCTGTGGGGGGCCGTCAGACAAGCCGTATTTAACGCATGGTTCGGGCTTTGAGACTCATCAAGCGCCCTGCCCTGTGTTGGGTTTGGGTTAATTGAGGCTACTTCGCAGGTGAACTCAGCAAGCCAGCAGCTTCCCCATTCCACCCATTTTCCTTTACCTCTGCCATCCCAATTCCCCACTCCCTTGCCTCGTTTCTCCACCCCTAGGACCCCGCTCCGCTCCCCAAGCTGCTCCCAGCCCTGCTCCCGCCCCTGACTTTTCACGTTCAGACCCTTCCCTTTATTCTTTGTCTTTTCCTAGCTCCCGTCCAAATCACCTCTGGTCTTTCTCTGATTTCCTGATGAGTCAGAACTGCATGCCCGTAACTCAGTTCCCCATCACTTTGATCTACCTACACATTTCTTCTTTTCCCCATTCTGCCCCCAGGATCATGGTGGATTCTCCATCCCTGTCACTTTTCCACTCAAGAAGGGTTGTTTATTCTAAAGGCCATGCTCTAGTTCCAACAGGAATTCATTGAGGGCAGCCCTATGGCCTGGCTGCGCCCTTCCTGGACATGGAATCTACGACTCTGCCTATGGGGCAGATCCTAGATGAAAAGAAACTTTGTTAAACCGATAGCCGAAGGCAGAGATCCTACAGGGGCAAAGATCCTACAGGCGTCTGGTATGAGCCCATCGAAGCCAGAGGTAAATTCCAGGCAACTCGGAGCTGAAGTTAAATTGCACAACAGCTGGCGTGATGAATGGAAAATGTATTTTAATCAAGCAACATCAACAGCTTCACCTCCACCCATCAGTGTCACAATGTTGACCACCAAATTATAATTTATGGCTAGTAATAGTATTTACAAGACTCTTGGCATCATTTGTCTTTGTATTTCCACCTGCATTAAAGCGTCCTCACAAAGCTAGTCATCTTTTGAGTTCATTTCCAAGTCTCGCCCTGTTCTGAAATGGCAAATTTTCAAAGGTAATTAGACACTAGACCCCAGTCCACTCTCAGAACTGACCTCCAGCGCCCCCTGCTCTAACCACTAGACCCCACTCACCTCCCAGAGTCAGGGAGAAAAACCAGGAAGATTCCTCCCTTCCTCTGCCATCCCAATTCCTGGCTCCCCTGCCTTGTTTCTCCACCCCTGAGACCCCACTCCCCTTATGGCTATATAAAACATTTGAGGTTTCATTCAGTTGATACACTTTGGACGTGTTTAGACAAAATGCACTGAAAAGACACCTTTCTGAAATGTTTTTGCTGTGTTTCAGTGAGGAGGGAATTCAGTTTAAAAACTGAGGCTACTTCGCAGGTGAACTCAGCAAGCCAGCAGCTTCCCCATTCCACCCGTTTTCCTTTACCTCTGCCATCCCAATTCCCCACTCCCTTGCCTCGTTTCTCCACCCCCAGGACCCCACTCCCCTCCCCAAGCTGGGGAGAGGACCCAGGTCACTGGAAAAAGGTCAGGAAAGTTTAAAAGGGAGAGAAAATGGGAATTTTGGAGTGTAGACATGTGAAAAATGACCATTAGGAAGTTTTCACTGGAAAAAGCCAAGTTGCGTGAAAATTTTTGACTGAAATGAAAAAAAAAAATCACAAAGAAAGAAAGAAAGCCATAGATAGGTACCTTGATGTTGATTGGAGTATTACACCAGGGAATTAAATCATTTCAATGAATTTTCTATTAAATTTAAATGGTTAAAAAAATGATTTTGAGTTACAAACTTTGTTTTGTTCCAGTTCAAGTTGTTCACAATATTGTGTTTTGCATTTCAAATTTTTTTGGTAAAATCTTTTGGGGGTTTTTGACCAAAGCCAAAACATGGAAAATTCAGGTCTTCGAAAGTGAAAAATCTTTTGGTATTTTTTGTGCCACAATTGGGAAGAATTTAGACTTAAATGAAAATGTTTTGGGGGGGCCTAAAGTAGCCATTTTTCATCTAAAGCTATATTCATTGCAAAGATATTGACTAGTTCTATAGTGATAAAATTCATCTGATTTAGTCCCACATGAAGAAAAAAACAGATTCAATACGGCCACTGATCCCAAGATGGTTGGCAAATATGGCCACCAAATCTGGGACAGTTGATAAATCTGCTATGACCTCCCAATCCACTCTCATTTGCATAGCCATGTGGCCACCAAATCCATGCTTGTTGGCTTGACTAATACAGCCACCAAACACAGGTTGGCTGGCATGACCAATATGGCCTCCCATTGCAGACTAGTTGGCAAATCCAATATGGCCACCAAATCCAGATTAACACATCCAATATGGCTGCCCAATCCAGGCTGGTTGGCATGGCCAAAGTGGTCACCAAATCCAGGTCGTCAGATCTTGCTCTAGTCCTAAATCGTGGTCCCATCAGATGTTCTACAGGAGAAATTCCAGGCACAAACCGGTTCAACCGATATTCCCAGGGAATTTTGCACATATCCACTGATTTCTCTGGTAGCTGTTTTGAAGGGCACGTGGTGGTTATAAACGGAGGAGCACAGACCGTGCACAGGAGTCCAGCAAAGGCTGCTGCTATTCACACAGATAAAGCCTCCCGAGATAGTTCCAACTCAGCGGATCTGGAGAGGCAATTGAAGGCAAAATCCATCGCTTCCCGGGTTTGGGTGAAGGCCAAGACAGCTTCAGTCCCTGCACAGAGTCCCAGCTCCCGGTGGTGGGTGGACGGTGCAGAAGCCCAGATTTCATCCCCACCCAAAAAAAAGGTAAGTTTCCAGCCTTGGCCTCTCCAGCCCCAACAGCCTTATGCACCCTGCATCCCATCCCATCCCCTCAACCCCTGACCCCTTTCCTTCCACCCTCATACCCTGCCATGTAGCGCCCCATGCCCCAATCCACTGCCCCCCCTCACTCCCCCATCCTTTCTGCCACTTCCACTCCTCTCCCCACCTCACCTGGCCCCCTCCCCTCTCCTCCCAGCATCCTCCATTCCTGGTTCCCCCCTCAGCCTCCAGTTCTGTAACCTCCTTTCCCCTCCCCTTCCTAGCCCTCCCTTTCCTAGCTGCTCTCCCTCTCAGTCCCCCCTCAGCACTCTCCCTTCCTTAATCCACCCCGCTCCCCACCCTCTCCCCTCTCCTCCGAGTATCCCCCATCCCTGGGCCCCGCTTTCCCCCCTCTCACCCTCCAGTCCCCTGCCTGATGCTCTCCATAACCGGTCTTCCCCACACAGTACACCCCCTTCCCCGTGCCACCCCCAAACTCCCCTCCCTCCCAGTCCCCCCTGAGCACTCTCCCTTCCCCCATCTCCCCCTCTCCCCACTCCTTCCAACACCCACTCCTTTCCCTCATCTGCCCCCCCTCCGGGGCCTGCTCCCCCTCCTGTCTCCCACGGCAGCAGGTGGCCCGGCCTAGCCACACGCCCCCATAAGTCAGGCAGGCCAGGATGCTGATGCAGGCCGTGAGGGCCAGGGAGCCCAGCGCCATGCGCTTGTCAGCCTGGCCCCATATGGTGCACTCGAGGGCAGGAGGGCAGGCCGGGGTGCCGGGGAAGCAGGGGAAGGAAGGCCCTGACACCATGGGCAGCTGCCGGGCCAGCAAGGCCCACAGGAAACTGACCTCGGTGGCCAGCAGCACGGCGAGGCACACGGTGAAGACTCCAGCATGCCAGGGCGGCTGGGCGGCCACGTCGGGTCCTGCCGGCAGCCCGGTCACACCGCTCAGGCCAACTGTGTTGTCTCTGGCAGCCGTGTTGGTTGTGTCAAGCAGCTTTGGGGGGGCAGCCATGTTGGAGTCTCCCACCGGCCTGGGCTTGGCAGCCATGTTGGATTTAGCAGCCGTGTTGGCTTCCCCTGCCAGCTTGGGTTTGGTGGCCACGTTGGATTTTCCATCAAACCTGCGCCCAGCAGCCATGTTGGGTCTGGTCGACGCCCTGTCCTCCTCCCGTCCCTGGCCCTGACGATTTTCCTGAGGGTAGAGCATTCTCATGATGGTGATGGGGAGCAGGGCAATGAGGAAGGAGAAGCCCCAGGTAGGCGTGACGGGGTCCAGGAAGTGGCGGTTGTAGCAGACCAAGGTGCAGAAGCGCCGGGTCTCCGCCTCCTGGCCAGGGCTCCAGGCACACGCCAGATCATCCCGCGCGCTCTCCCACGGCGCACTGGCGAAGTACAGGGCCAGCAGGCGGAAACCGAGCAGGAAGAACCAGTGCTCCAGGCCCTGCCACCGCAGAGCCCCCGACAGCGCCGACAGCACCGGGTGCAGCAGGCTCACCAGCGTGGAGACAATGATGAACATCTGCCCAGAGAGAGACATGGAGGGGAGTGGTGTGGGGGGCACAAAGGGGATGGCCACAATACCCACATGCACGCACCCAGAGAGAGCTAGTGGGCTTTCATTCCTTCAGGGTCTTTCTTTTCTTGCTTTTCTCATTCCCTTCTTTCTTTCTCATTCCCTGGTTTTGTTCTTTCTTTCTTTCTTGTTTGCTTTCTTATTCCCTTGTTTTTCTTTCTTTCTCATTCCCTTCCTTTCTTTTTCTTTCTTGTTCCACTTTTCTTTCTGTCTCTGGCTTGACCCAGCTCCCTCTATTATTTCCATCCCTCCCTCCCAAACAAACCTCTTCCCAGATACCTTTTTCTGATAGTGTCTCTTCTCCCAGTCTCTATCACCACTCTCTTCTCTCCTTTGACCAAGGATCCTCTATCATTCCAGGCTGCTGGCTCTGTGCCTGGAGGTGGAGGGACCCAAGTTGCTTCCTGCAGCCCAGCTGCACACCCAAGCCAAACAGTCAGAGAAGGAGAAGCTGAAGCCGAAAGTGAAATCCCAGATCTACTCCCAAGACATCAACACCTTCCCACATAGCTGGCTCTTGCCCTTTCCCAGATCAGCTTCAGCTCCACCTATTCTGGGAGGGATCGTTGCACGAACAGAATGCAGGAGTCCTGCCCAAATACTCACAGGTGGAAGCAGAAGCCCAAAGGACAGCAGCCCAGCCAACTTCCTGCTCTAACCCACTAGACCCCCCCCTCCCCTCCCAGAGTTGGGGATAGAACCCAGGAGTCCTGGCTCCCAGCTCCCCCTGCTCTAACCCACCAGCCTCCCACTCCCCTCCCAGAGTTGGGGATAGAACCCAGGAGTCCTGGCTCCCAGCCCCCCTGCTCTAACCCACCAGCCTCCCACTCCCCTCCCAGAGTTGGGGATAGAACCCAGGAGTCCTGGCTTCCAGCTCCCCCGCTCTAACCCACTAGACCCCACTCCCGTCCTGTAGAGCCCAGCCAGCTGAAGATTTAGATAGGTACTTAGGTGGATATTCAGACAGAACTAAGGGGATTATCATGGGCAATCCCATGATTGCCAAAAGCTCATAGCCCCCGCACTTTGGACAACCTTCCTTCCACCTCAGACCATGCCATGTAGTCCTCTAATCCCTCCACCCCTTCCCTGCCCAATCCCACTCCCTTCCGCCACCTCTGCTGCCCTCCTGCCCCCATGCCCACCCCGCTCCCCTCTCCTCCCAGTAGGCCCCATTCCTGGCCCCCCCTCTCATCCTCCAGTCCCCTGTCCACCTCTCCCCGGCCCTTCCGTTCCCCATTCACCCCCGTCCTGGCATCCCCCACACATTCCCCACACTCCCAGGGCCCCCTCAGCACCCTGCCTTCCCCCATCCCCCTCTCTTCCCACCCTTCACAGCACCTCAGGTGTCCCCCCTCCAGGGTCCGCTTCCCCTCCTGTCTCCCATGGCAACAGGTGGCCAAGGCTACCCACACGCCCCCATAGGTCAGGCAGGCCAGGATGCTGACGCAGGCCGTGAGGGCCAAGATGACCAGAGCCATGTGCTTGTCCGCCTGGCCCCGCACGACACACTCGAGGGCAGGGGGGCAGGCTGGGAGGCCGGGGAAGCAGGGGAAGGAAGGCCCTGACACCATGGGCAGCTGCCGGGCCAGCAAGGCCCACAGGAATCCGACCTCAGTGGCCAGCAGCACGGCAATGCACACGGTGATGACGCTGGCACACCAGGCCGGCTGGGCAGCCATGTCGGCTCCTGCCGGGGAGCCGGTCACACCGCTGACGCCAACCGTGTTGGCTCTGGCAGCCACATTGGTCACGCCAACCAGCTTGGGGTTGGCAGCCATGTTGGAGTCTCCCATTGGTCTGAATGTTGCAGTCATGTTGTCTATGGTGACCATATTGGATTCCCCAACCAGCTTGGATCTGGCAGCCATCTTGGATTCTCCCAGCAGCCTGACCGTGGCAGCCATGTTGGATTTGGTGGCCATGTTGGATTCCCCAACTAGCTTGGGTCTGGAGGATTCTACCAATGTGTGCTCGGTGGCCCTGTTACATGTGGCCGATGCTGCGACCTCCTGCCCCCCCTTGCCGTGAGGACCATTTTTGGGGTAGAGCATTCTGATGATGGTGATGGGGAGCAGGGCGATGAGGAAGGAGAAGCCCCAGGTGGGCAGGACAGGTGCCAGGAAGTGGCGGTTGTAGCAGACCGAGGTGCAGAAGGTCCGGGTCTCTGCATCCTGGCCGGTGCCCCAGGCACACGCCATATCCTGGTGTGCGCTCTCCCACGGCGCACTGGCGAAGTACATGGCCAGCAGGCGGAAACCGAGCAGGAAGAACCAGTGCTCCAGGCCATGCCATTGCACAGCCCCCGACAGCGCTGACAGCACTGGTTGCAGCAGGCTCACCAGTGTGGAGACGATGACCAACATCTGCCGGGAGACAGGCATGGCATGGAGTGACACGGGGGACAAAGAGGGGACGGGAACACGACCCGCACGCCATCCAGGGGAGGGGTAGCTCGCAGGCTTTCATTCCTTTGGGTTCTGCCTGTCTGTCTGTCCCAGGGCTGGGCTACAGTGAGACCTGACACCGGCATAGCTGCAAACCCCTGAGTGACGTAATTAAGCTGACCTAACCTCCGGTGTAAACAGCACTAAGTTAAAGGCAGAAATCTTCTCTCCACCTGGCTACCACCTCTCAGGGAGGTGGATTCACAAGGTCCACAGGAGAACCCCTCCCGTGGGCTTAAGTCTTGTTAACACTGAACAAGCTACAGCTGTGACACTCCCGCGTTTCCAGACAAGCCCTCAGACTCCTAGATTCTAAGGCCAGAAAGTCCCATTGGGGTCACCTAGTCTGACCCCTGTATTCCACAGGCCAGAGAACAGCCCTGAATTAATACCCATTTAAACTTCCTTTATCTCCTTCTCCCTCCCTTCTTCTTTTCAATTTGCCTTCTTCCTTTCATCCTTTGTCTCATTCATTCTTCCCATTATTGTAATCATTATTTATTATGACGATTATGGCCACACCTACAGACCTGGACCAAGTTCAGGGCCCTGATGGCTCCAGGTGCTGCACTGATTTTCCTTCCCTAGACTGAGGTCTGGCCCAGCATTGTGCTGGGCACTGCACAGACACCCCCTCCACCCCCCTCAGGCCAAGATCAGGGTCCCCGTCTCCCTGGGCCCTGTGCAGACGCACAGTGAGAGGCAGTCCCTGCCCCCAAGAACCCATAGTCTTTCTTTCTCATTCCCTCGTACTTTCTGTCTCAGCTCAGCCCAGCTTCCAGTACCATTCCCATCCCCCCTCACGACACCCCACTTCCCTAATACCTTTGTCTGAGATTCTCTCCTCTCTCACTCTCTGTCACTCTTTTCTCTCCTTCGTCCCGGGATCCTCTATCTCGCCGGGCTATGGGATCCAGACCCTGGGGTGGGGAGAGCTACAATTCTACCCGCAGGACCAGCGTACATCGAGTCAAACAGTCAGAGAAGGGAAAGCCGCAGACTGAGAGAAATGCCAGAGCTATCATCAAACCATCAACATCTTCCCACACACACGGCTCCCCACCCTTTCCCGGATCAGCTGGCAAAGGGATTATCTGCTCCACCTATTCTGGGAGGGATCGCTGCTCTAATCCACTAGACCCCACGCCCCTCCCACAACCAGGGATAGAACCCAGGAGTCCTGGCTCCCAGCCCCCTCTGCTCTAACCCCCCTGATCCCACTGCCCTCTCAGAGGCAGGGAGGGAACCTAGGCATCCTGGCTCCCAGACCCCTGCTGTAACCCACTAGGCCCCACGCCCCTCCCAGAGCTGGGGATAGAAAATGTTAAGTGTAATTATGAACAAATAGGAAAAAAACATACCTATGTTTCTATTGACAGAGAAAAGCAAGGCTGTACACTCAATTCAATGGCAGGTTTCAGAGTAGCAGCCGTGTTAGTCTGTATTGGCAAAAAGAAAAGGAGTACTTGTGGCACCTTAGAGGCTAATAAATTTATTTGAGCATAAGCTTTCATGAGTGAGCTGTAGCTCACGAAAGCTTATGCTCAAATAAATTTGTTAGTCTGTAAGGTGCCACAAGTACTCCTTTTCAATTCAATGGCATTTCTCTGCCGCACCCAAGGGGTGGCCACATCTCAATGTAGTAGTAGGATTTTATGTTTGTATTTTGTATAATTTAAAATAAAAAATAAAGACTAATAATGTAGCATGTATTAAATGTATTGGTGTATGATTTGACCATATCCTACCAGCTACCCTTTCTGAAAGCAGAAAGGAACAGCCTAATGGGCCATTGGTAGAGATGCATCAGCCAGAATCTGTGTCTGGGCTGATTTCAAGGCAGAAACAGACCTTTTAAGGTCCCCACTTAGTTGTGGGGGGTGGAGTAGCTCAGTCATTTGAGCACTGGCCTGCTAAACCCCAGGTTGTGAGCTCAATCCTTGAGGGGGCCATTTAGGGATCTGGGGCAAAAACTGGGGATTGGTCCTGCTTTGAGCAGGGGGTTGGACTAGATGACCTCCTGAGGTCCCTTCCAACCCTGATATTCTATGAATGCAATGGTTGTTTTTTTCTTGCATTGCAATTTGATGTTCCTGTTCAAATGTTCTGTATAAATCAATTCTGTTTTGTGTGTGAATGAGGAATGAGTGTGTTAAAAAATAAGTGTGAAGGCCATCGCTGAACCAGGTGTTCTAGGGAGGAACCGAAGAAGAGACACAAGGGTGCTAGGAAATTGCAACATGCTCCTGAAATTTTGAAATGTCAGAGGAGGGCAGATTGATGACTATAGAGATGAGACAGGCATCTATCAATGGCGACAAAAGAGCTGTGACCAAAAACAGCATGGGATAACTCCCTGAAAATATAGGTATCCTTTGGGGTGGAGAGGCTATGAAGACAAAAATGAAGGGGTCTCCCAGGACTTTATATAGTTCCTCTCTTGTAGGGGGACACCCCTCCCTCCCTCTGTGTAGAATCCCAGCTACAAGATGGAGTTTTGGAGTCACATGGGCAAGTCACATGTCCGTGCATGACTCAGAACTTTATAGGTGGCAGCCATTGCTCACATGCTACCTTGAATGTCCCCTGGTAGACATCTTATGTGGATTGGAGTCTTCCAAGGTTCCATTATCTGTTAAGTGTTTCTTGATTGGGCATTTAACTTCCAAATTCCTTTCTTAAGAAGCTGACCAAATGCCTTACTAAGGCTACTTAAGATCAAACAAGTACACAGCCTATATTCATAACTTCAAATACAAAAATGATACATGCATACAAATAGGATGAGTAGATTCAGTAGATCATAACCTTTGCAGAGATATGTTACATGGCATATGTAGCATAAAACATATTCCAGTTATGTCATATATACATTCATAAGCATATTTCCATAAAGCATTATGGGGTGCAACATCACAGATCCCACATGGGGACTGCAAAGCCAGGGATGGGTGACACTCCCACAGTACCACTCGCAGGGCATGCAGAGCCACCTCCAGGGAGCCCTGTAGTGAGTAGGCTCCACAGAAAGTAACACCCAAAGGACCCAGATTGAGTGTACACTGTGGCCCTCTGATTGGTCAACCACACTCTTTAACCCTGGAAGGTGCCTGAGGAAGTTGTCTGGGTAACTACACAGATGTTTGGCCTGCTCTCACTCCAGACCTCACCTTGTCTCCTGATCTCCAGTCTCTGACCCCATCTTGACTCTGACCCTGATTCTTGCTTTTGAACCTGGCTCTGGTGATTCCTCTGACCCCCGCTCACCAACTACCATCCTTGACGTAGGGACCCCAGCCCAGCAGTGACCACTAGGCCAGACCACCCATGCCCCTGTCCCTTACAATGGGGAACAAAGCTTTGATAATGCGCTCTTCAATTGAGCAGACAAAGGTGTGTCCAGATCCAACAGCTGGAGGTTGGAGCTAGACAAATTCAGACTGGAAATAAGGCACAAAGTTTTAACAGTGAGGGGAACTAACCATTGGAATTGTTACCTGATGTACCCACTTACTTTGGGGTACACTCATCTATTAGGGTTATTCTTCTGGGAGCAGGGGTTCTGTAATTCTATTAATGTTCTGCTTGTGTCACTTGTCTTGTCATATGGAGCTCTGCTTCTCCCTGCTGCAAGTTCCCTCCCAATGGAGCTATCCTGCAGGACCTCGGTTCCCCAGGACTGGGTTCCTCCAGCCCCAGAACTAGATGAACACACACACACACACACACTAACAGAGCAAGTCTGAGCGGACTGGGTCAATCAGCACTCTCAAGCTTATCTGTCCCTGTACTCAATGGGCTGGGTTAAGCAGCACTTTCAGCTGCCCCCCACCTTATATGCCATATGTTTAACATGTCCCTATCCCACCTTCATGTCACAATTGTACCGGTAGTAACCCACTTGATGAGCAAACCCCACAGGATTTTTGGGCACTACAGGGATCTTTAGCTTAGGTAAAAAAAGCGTTGCTGCAGAGTAAATGGGGGAAGCTGAAAACAAAATAGAGTAAAATTCAGAGAGAGAGAGAGAGAGAAGCAACCAGCTTAACCATAAAAGTTATTTATTGAATAATAGTGATAACTACCCAAGGAGAGGCCAGACCAACATAACATTAGTAAAGGTTAATACCTGAGGTAGAAAGGAAAACAGAGAGAGAGAGAGAAAGAAGGGGAAAGAGGGGGATCTCACCTATTCCATGACACTTGAACTGGTCGGGGTTCCCAGGTGATGGTGGTAGCTCCTGAGGGCAGGAGACAGGCAGACCCCTGGCATGATCAGTCAGGAGAAGATGGAGTCCCAGTGGAACTGATTCAGAGTTTGGATCCAGGCATCAGAACACTGACTGGAGGGTGAGTAGGGGTTTTTGTAGAGAAAATACAATGGTTCAAGGGAGAACACTAGATTTGTTTATAGGTAAACTGATGACTCAAGGGTTTTCTTTAGGCTAGGCAATAGGAGCTGATCACTCTTGGCTCTGGGTGGTGTTTTCTTCCAGGCAGCTCACAATGCAACTAGGTTGCTACAGTATTTTGAATGTCAGCCAAGGATTCATTACCAGAATTGGTCTGATAATTGCTAAGCTGGGTGTGTGCAGGCATAGGTTCAGTAACATCTGGAGCAGGGATTCCCATGATGCAGTGCGTCCCTGCTTTCCTGGTCCCAGAGTTCAGTGCGGTTCTCTGTTCTTCATTCTTTTTGCTAATCCCTTTCCCAGCTTTCATGCAGATGAGGCTAGGGGAGTTGTCTCTGTTCTTCATTCTGTATGCTAATAGAGATGTCTTAATCTTGTCACCCTTGTCAGGAAGGGTCTAGGTATGTCTCCCAATGCCCTTTACTGCTCTCTGCAAGTCTTTTCTCTGATCTGTTTTGGTTCAAGCAGAGACTGATGGTGGGGGGTGTCTTTCATGAGTCAGACAGACGAGATAATGCTCCCTAGTTCCCCAAAAACACAGAGCTGACTGGTATCAGAATTACCTGCCAACGGGGGTGGTGGATATTTCATCACTGGCCATTTTTAAATCTAGAGTGGATGTGTTCTAAAAGCTCTAGTTCCAAGAGGAATTAATTCAGGGTAATCCTGTAGCCTCGGTTATATAGGAGGTCACATGAAGTAGTAATAGGGATCCCATCTTGCCTTAAAATTTATGTATCAGGCAGTGCTGGGGGCTAGGATATTTGCTTCCATGTGTTACCCCAAAACTGGCTTTGGGGTGCCCCCAGAATAGCCCACCTAATGCCCTCTTAATCTGTTCTCCCTTTACAATGGGGCTGCAGAGTGGATAAGAAATATTTGAAAGACATGGATACATCTCTCTGATAAATGTTTGTCACATGCAGTACTCTTTCCAACACAGGGCACCTTTTTATTGATACAAGCGTGATGCTGTATGGAATACGTGAGACACTTTATTATGCTATTATTGATAGCAATATTATAAAATTGCAATGAATCTTACCAAATATGCCCTGTAAGGTATCAGTGGAAAAGTTATAATTCGCTAAATATGATTATCATGTTTATAGCTACATATCATCTTGGTGTTGTGAGTTATAACTATGTGTGGTATATCTGTATGTCCAACTTGTGCTATGTATCTGGGTGACACCCCCAGACAGATTGGCATAAGCACTATCCAGCCTGCTTGATGGCCTATCAAAGGCAATCAGCTGTACAATGAACCCATTGAGAGAAGCCATGGTTACACCTATGAGTCAGCAGGACATGTAGGGACACACCTATGGACAAGGGACTCCAAGAGCTATTCCATGCCCATGTGCTGTGAGTTTGTGTTTGGGACAGAGGATGTACAAGACACATGGCAAAGGATATAAAAAGGCAGCTGCATCATGTCCAGTTTGTTTCAATCCTGCTTCTTACCAATGGAGGAACTTTTCTACAAATTAAAGCACTAAATAAAGGACTGAATGACTTGTCCAAGCTTTGGATGTCTTCTAGTGGGACTTTCAAGCCAGGAAACTCACCAATACTGCTAAGAACCTGATCTATGGATTTGAAGTCTTAGGTATGTATCTGAGTGCTTTTTCATTCAACAGCTTTCTTCCTGTTCTTTTCTAAGAAAACTTTAGTTTTACCGACAGGTTGGTATTTTGGGTAAGATCCAAATTAATATTGACCTGGCAATATGGCTGGCCGTAGGGTCAGAAGAACATTTTGTAGCGTGAGCAGAGTTTTCAGATAAGTTCTCACTGCACTGGACCTAGGCGCTGGTTGGGAGCCAGAGAACTGGAATGCAGTAAATGGGGCTGGGTGGTTGCTTTTTTCAGCTGCTCGATAACCAGGGTGGGGGATCAGGAGCTCAGATTGTGACAGGTTGGGGAGTCTCATTTCAGTGTTACGCACTAGTCCTTGGAGGTATCTGCTCTCCCTTTTGCAGCCTGCCCTGCCCTTTCCATTTCCAGTGTGGGCTGCCCCAGACACCCCGAGTCACTACAAGTAACAACTATGGACACAATAACAATCTAAACGCAAATCCCTTACAACAAGGTAGACACTTCAAGCCACATTGCCTTACCCTGTTTGAAATGATACTAAGTGATGCGCCCTGCTTACAGTGATGAGTTGTTCACTGGGCGGTGACAGCAGTGCGTAGCTGTTCGTTAAGTGTCACACATCGAAATCCCTCTCACAACCCCATCCCTCACGTAACACTTCATGACCCCAGGCACACACAGAGACCCGCTAACACTACACTGTCCTGTGTCCGCACTACAGCGCTAACCGACAGGCTCACTCGCTCTGCTGCCTGCTCCGCCCCCACCCCGTCTCCCCGGTGGTGCCCCCCACAAGCCCCCCAGTCTGTCTGCTCCCCCGCACTGCCCCTGCCCAGCTCCGCAGCCCCACACCCGCCGACCCCCCACGGCCAGTCACTCGCTTTTATACCCTTCCCTCCAAGCCATCTTCACACACATGACAGCATCCCGCTTCTTCACCTTCTATTGGCGAACTGTCCGTTCTATCTTTAGACTTGTTTACGTGCTATTCGCTCACAGTCATATGTCAATCACTGTTGTTTACCACCTCTCTTTCCTGCCAGTGCTCCTAGGTGACCTTTAGCCTACGTCACCGTGTTACAATTTGTTTACACTCGGGGTAGTCAATTATTTTTTGTCAAGGTCCATATTTCCTGGTCAACGTATAGTCAATGTCCAGACTCCAGAGAAAACTTAAAAAAAAAAAAACCCAACAATATTGATAATAATAAGTAAATAAAAAAATTTCAGGGTCCCTTCAAAAGCCTCTTGCGGTCTAGATTTGGCCCACAGTCCACTTATCAAAACTCTCGTTAGGGACATTCCTGAGGTGGGGGTGCTTTATCAGCAGCAGAACATTCTCTCTTTTTTTTTTTTTTTTTTTTTTTTAATTTTAGTGGTGAACTCCCTGAGTTTCACCCAAGGCTGGTTTAATATGTGGGGGGTTGAGCAGGTCTCAGGCCTGCAATTCACCTCCATGATGACGATTTCACCAGAGCAGTCATCATTGCCACAGGATACCCCAGCTACATTACTAGGGTATGCTTCCCGGGTACGGTCAGCAACACTTTCAGTTAATCTCACATGTTGGCCATCTGTACCTTCCAGATGGTTCTTCTTACCCACACCACCAATATCACCAGGCCTAAAAGCAAAGCCAACTGGATTCCAGTTATTAGCACAATAGGGTGAATTATATTAAAAGCTCCAGTCGCCATTGGCAACCATCCCAGCAACGTTCCCAACCAAGGGTGATATCCAATTTCCACAATCGTTTTTAAAACCTTAGTTACTTGTAGATTGTTGTGCTGCACTTCGATGCGAATTTGGTTCTCAATGCGTTTTATGCATTGCAAATGGTCTTGCAGCATAGGGCGATGTCACAGAAACCCCGGGCGATGCTCTGGAACTGCTCCCTACGGAGCCAGTCAGGACTCTGGGGGAGTCTCCTTTCTGTGAGCAGCCTGTCTGCAGGGCACACAGCTCACATGGATTCCACCTTCCTGAGTATGACCTCAGAGCATTCAGCATCCTTTGCCCCTCCGTGCGCTTCCCACAACGCGTCCGTCCAGACGGGGTCCTGGGGAAGCCAGAGGGTCCTGCACCCCAACTCCACAGTCAGATGGGACTCTCAGCCATACTGTAAAACAGAGGTTTATTAGACGACAGGAACACGGTCTAACACAAAGCTTGTAGGTGCAGAGAACAGGACCCCTCAGCTGGGTCTATTTTGGGGGCCAGTGAGCCAGACAACCACGTCTGTACTTCACTCCACGTCCCCAGCCAGCCCCAAACTGACTGTCCCTCTAGCCCCTCCTCCTCTGGGCTTTGTCCTTTCTGGGGCCAGGAGGGCACCTGATTCCTTTGTTCTCCAACCCTTTAGCTCTCACCTTGCAGGGAGGAAGAGCCAGGCCATCAGTTGCCAGGAAACAGAGTGTTGGCCATTGTCTGTGTCTAGACCTCCACACACACCTGCCCTCTAGGGCTCTGCAATGATCATACACCCTTATCCCACTCCCTAGATACTTAAGAACTGCCTGGGGAAACTGAGGCACCCCCACACTATTCAGAGGAAACATTAAGAACGGTCCCGCTTCATCACAGGTGAGTTAGCAATTGTTGAACCAAACTTATATTCATACCTACATTCACAGGTCTTATATCATTAAATACATGAACAGTATACTGCAAATATTTTACAATCCAAAGGGGTACATCATATTTAAAATCACAACCCTTAACTTTACTAACATTTACAAAACCATTTATTAATTAAATATGTTATAAAATACACTTCATTATTATTTACAATCATTGCTGGCTCATTTTTTGAGCTTGTGTACATGCTAGGGCCAGGTATATATTATCCTGTATTGCTTGTGTATTCTTTGTTAGTATCAACAAATTCGTTTCCTCTTGTTTGTGCCATATGGGCACTATTTCAGATATAAGGCTTTCTTCCATCCTAATTTTGATAATGACCCATAAATGGGCCTTCCCAGTTTCCAGATATGAGCTGTGTTTATACTGAATTCTTTGTAAGGCCAAATTACTGAGGCATGCTTTGATCCCAGCCAAAAACTTAGCCCATATTTTGTGAAACACTTTAGTGATCCCAGGGTTTGGTCTATGTGTTAACTTACCCATTAATGTTTTTTAAAGAGCACTTACTCTGGCATTCAGCCATGAAAGCTGTGATGTGTTGTACCTCAGTTTTTCTTTGTGCGCAGCAGTTCAAGCTTGTAGTGGCTTTTCTGCTGTGGAAAGTTTTAGAAATGTATCTATGTATTAGCTGTGAAATCTTAATATTTTTAGGCTTTTTAACATAAAGTGTGTTCTTGTTGAACCAAACAGCATAATCTTTAGGTCGGCTAGTTCAATATCCCTTTTGAACCTTTGTAGCTTGTTCTTGACCTTAGCATCTTCCTTAACAGAGGTTTTCAGTTTAACCACTTCCTTGGGGTTTTGGTATTTTAGGGATCACCTGTGGCTTCCATTAGTATAATAAATTTTTTCCCTTCCTTCCTTTTCTGGAGGGTCAAAATCTGAGCTCTTTTGCTTCACAGAATCCATTGACTGGCTGGGTGTGTCCTTTTTGCTAACAGGTACAGGCAAGTCTGTTTCCCCACAGTCAGTCAGGTAATTTGCATCAACACAGACACTAGCTTGTTTACTAGTTTTCAGATCCTCAAGCTTTACCAATTCCAAGGCTGGACTCTGTCTTACAGAGACACCATCCATTTCCACTAGCATGTTCGACTCAGGGTTCCTTTGTCCTTCCATTACCAACCTCTGCTTCCACATGGAATCAGAGGTCAAGGCCACTAAGAGACTACAAGACAGATCCAAGATATCTAGTGAGGAGAGTTTACCTGCCCTCCCCTGTATTCCCATCCTCCTGCTCTGCAGATTTAGCTGTCCAGTCATCCCTCTGAACCTGAGATACAGATTGTTTATTCAAAGAACCAAAATGGAGATGGTCCTGTCCTGACACCATTGTCTCCCCGACAAGCTGGTTAAGCTTCTAGGGCTGTTTAAATTCCCTAACAATTTTTATTTCATTTGAAACTGTAACGATGCATGACTCACCCCTGCAGTGCCTCCTGCTGTTTTCTCAGGGAATTAGCCCTTCCAGCCTCCGGAGCACCCTCTGCAGGCCAGTGTCCCACTTGCCGCTGGCCCCCATGTCCCTCCCAGACCCCAGTGCCCCTTTTACCCGGGTGCTGCCCCCGGCAGTACCCCCACAGTCTCTGGGTCTCCCCCTCCCTGGGGAACCCCCACCCACTATTCCCACCTCGCCTCAGTCTTTGGCTACTGCCAGTCACCATTGAGCCCCCACACACTGGGGCAGACTGCGATATATAAGCCAATCATCACAGGCAAGTGGGGTTTGGACCTGCTGCCTCTGCCTACCCATGGGCTGCCCCCTGCAACTCCAGTACCCTTTTTGGCTTTCCACTAGGCCTGCAGCCTGGGGGGTTTTCAGGCCGGAGCTCCCCAGCTCCTCTGGTCTTCCCCAGCGCTGCTCCACCTCAGGTACCCAGGTACGCTTCCCAGCAGACAGGCCCATCTCCCTCCACAGCTAGAGGAGACTCTGTCTGCTTCCGGCCCACTGCCCTCTTATAAGGACCAGCTGAGCCCTGATTGGGGTGTGGCCACATCTGGGCCTGCTTCCCCCAGTCAGCCTGGGAACTGCTTGCTCCCAGCCACAGCCTGCACCTGGGCTGGTTTAAGCCCTTTAGGGCCAGAGTGGGTGGACCCCCCCATCCTCCCAGGACAGAAATCTTTTCAAAGCTATCCACAGAGGGTCTTTCTAAGGCAAAGTCAGTGGATCGGTACACCTCAGAAAGACGCTGGCTGTTAGGAACTGGAACAAGTCTCCCAAACAAACTGTTGCTTTCTCTAGACAATGATTCACCCTAAATTAACTCAATCAGATCACTTCCACACCCACCGCTTGCAGTGCACTGCTTGCAAAAGCTACCCCAAAGACTTTTCTCTTCAGGAATATTTCTAAACAACAACACATTTTTCACAGAAATTCTGCCCGTACCCTTTTCACCGAAAGGCTTGTTGGAAAGGAACATTTTCCTGAGCATCAACAAACTCTTTCTGGGTTTCATTTAAATCCAGAATCACCTCTGCCCCATTAGGAGGATTTTCACAAACCCCCCTTTCAGGTAAACTGCTAGACTTCTTAGTCACAAGATTGGAAGTGTTCTCTTCCTTATTACAAGATACCATACTGTCCGTGAGTAACATGGTCAAATCACCTTTGTGCTTTTCTTGCCCCCTGGCTATGATATCACCCTGATCAGACAAGGCTGTCATATCTTTCCCCAGCAACATACTAGCAACAAGCAAAATAGAAGCAGCAGAATTGCTTGGTCTCTGGGAGCTATTTATGACTCACTTGGATGCAACCTAGTTACAATGTCACCATCCCTAGCAGACACAAATTCAGGACCACTTCCTTCCTGGGCTTTTGTTGTATCCAGAATCAGCTCTGGGTCAACTGACAAATTATTAACCATCATAGGCTGACAGGCTTCTTCTGTCTCCTTTACAGACAGAAAAGAGCTGGAGAAACATTCCCCTTTAACAGACGAACAGCTTGGGATATCCTTTCCCTTGTCCCAGCACACATGACTATTCACAGACAACTGCTTGTAGCTCCCTTCATGGGCAAGTCGTTACCCCAAACAGACACAAGAATGTTTCCTTCACTGTCACAATTCTCCACACTGGTAACATATAAGGTATAGGGATACTCACATTCCCCTAACCTTGCCTTCCCACACTGCTGATTAGACAAGGCCATCAGCTCACAAGGCTTCCTAGGCTCATCTAAACTTTCTTTGCCTTCTCCTCCCTTAACAGATAATTTGCTGTTTTCCAACAATAGTGTCTTTTACACTGAGTTACTTTAAGCACATCACTTTTACCTGGGTCAGGCTTACTTCCCCAAGCTTTACTAGCCAGCAATTTATAACTCACCAAGACTGTCCCCCTTCCTTCCTCAGTTCAGGCTTTAACATGATCACCAACTTTAATTTGCTCTAGAGAAACATCTTCCTGAGCTTTATCTAATACCAGATTCAGCTCTGAGATACCAGACAGACACTCAGAAATTTCTTCCACATATGCACTGCTTCTTTGCACAGACAAATGGCCATATTCCTCAGACAAACATTTGGAGAAACCCTCCATAGGCAAATCCTTGCCCCTAGTAGACACAGCTTCGGGATTATTTCTGTCCTGTGACTGGTTTATGTCAACCTGACTGAACAAAGCTTTAATATCATCCCCCAAACAAAAGATCCTTAGGCAACAACATTCTCTCACCAGCTATAATTTCATGTTTAACACCATTCCATTCAACATGGATTCTGGTGAAAGACACACTTACAGTAAACTCATAGAGGATTACAATAATCACACTCTGATTTGGTCAATAATCTTCCTCTTTGACAACATCTGCTTTAACAAGAGTGATGTTAGAAGCTGTAATTTGTCCTAAACAGCTTTTACCATTGACTTTTACTTTCTCTGCACAAGTTATGGGGTTACCTTCACCTGAGCTCACAGTAAGAGCATTTATATAAAAGGTGGCAGTGTTGGGGTAAATTTGGTTACACACAAACAACTGCTTAGAGTCAAACAACATATAAACATTGTTACAAACTGGATAGATTCTATCCCCATCTTTGTTGTTGAGAGGAGCTGGCTTTCCAGGATGATACAGTTCCTGTTGTTCCTTTATTCTCTTGAGTTGGATCTTAAGTCTGTCCACTTTTGCCTTAGCATCTAGTGCCTGCAAACGAATATGTGCCATTCTGTGCTCACGTTCAAAACAGGCATTCCCTTTCAGCAGCTTCTCCTTCCATATCAGCTATTTTTTGCTTTTGTTCAAGTTCTAGCTCCTGGTTTCTCACTGCAAGCGTTTTCGCTGGTTCTGCTTCCTTATCACTGGCAATTAACAGATTTTTCAGTTCCTGATCTGGGGCCTTTTTCTTAATATTAAGAAATTAATATAAGGCCATTTGCTTGTTCCTCCACCATTCACAGTATATTTCAAAAGAGAGGTGAATCCTGAGATATCCCCTGTTTACATGATAGGATGTTCTTTTGACCACTGAATTATCAGAATACAGCATAGACAGGGACTGTTGATAACACTGTCCACTGGACTCCCCTCCCTTTTCTTTTAATGCTGCACATGCACAGTGGGAGGGTTTATATGATTCAAGGGATCCTTTACCCAAGTCCTACTCACCCGTCTTCTAAATGGTTCTCCTGAGATGTTACTAACCTTGAGAGATTGCAAGACACTGCATAGTGCCCACCCAGACGCAGTTTTCACAGTCCTCTTATTTAATTTAGGTTTCATATTATTGCAATATGCTTCAAACCCTTTACATGCATCTTCCAATGCATTTTTCCCTTGAAAAGGGTCATCTTCCTATGGACATAGACCTCGGTCCGCTACCCTCTTTGCAAGGAGGGTTGGTTCCTCTGCCAATTTCCACCCCTCCTGGCTTTTCAACTTAAGTTTCCCACTCTCCCTATTCCCTAGAGTGTTCGTTCTGTCAAACAGGCTGCAGTTCCTTCTTGACAGAAGGGGCAAAATATTCTGTCCAACTGCTGCATAAGGCTCAATCAGCTTGGTCCAAATAACCTAGGTTGTCCGCATTCTCCACCAGTCTGTTACCCGCTCAGTTCAGGGCACCCCACCTATACCCTTCCAAGGGCTCAAGGCATGACCTGGTCAATTTAGGGCACCCTGCCTACACCCTACCGAGGGCTCAAGGCGTGACCCAATCAATTTAGGCACTCCAACCCTTTCCCTACCAAGGGCTCAGGGTACAAGGCACCTATTTTTACCCATGGGGCTCGGAAAGAAAACTGGTCAATTTAAGTACTGACCCTTTCCCTCAGGGCTCTACAGGTCTGCAGAAATTTTCCAAGCAAAAGCCTTACACAATTATGCTCTAAATATCTATTTATCAGCAACACACACAGAACACATATACCAAGCAAATCTCTTATGCTCATCACTCCCAATATCCAGATAAATTTCAGCTCATGGCCAGTCAGGATTTGTTCATCTGGGGGTTCCCAGCGATGCTTCTGCACATCACGGTCATGCAGAGGGGTCAGAGTTCCAGCAGCCTGATGTTGAATTGCAATCCAGAAATGGCTCCCAAGGAGCATTGCTTTTCATTTACATTATACAGGTAAAACTAGCTCCCTCCTTCACATTTACTAAACCTGTCACAATATCCCACACCCCTAAATAACAGAAATTTTAACCAATTACACACTGGCACCTATGTGTCCTTCTTCCTGCCCATGTTCTTTACATTTTATCTTTCATGCCCAAATGGTAACTTAGTTGTGACCTTCTCTGTTGGTGCAGAGGGTCAGCATAAAATGCAGGTCAGAGTTTATCTTCCCATCTCTTGAGTCTCTTTCCATATCCTCCGTAATTTCCCAGTGCCTGGCATCTCTACTTCACCACCTCGGTGGGTGTAACGCTCGTTAGGGACATTCCTGAGGTGGGGGGTCTTTACCAGCAGCAGAACATTCTTCTTCTTTTTTTAATCTTAGTGGTGAACTCCCTGAATTTCATGCAAGGCTGGTTTAATATGGGGGTGGGAGGAGTTTAATCCGGTCTCAGGCCTACAGCAGGATGACAACCCCTGGTGCTTCATTCTCTGGAAGGTCATAAAAACTCGGGACTGGTGAAGAAATTACTTCTCTGGGTGACTCCTTGGGGCACCTTTGGCAGTTTCAATACAGCCTGATAAGAAGGTTCACTAGACCCCATTCCACCCCCAGAGAACCCAGGAGTCCTGGATCCCAGCCTCCCCTGCTCTGAACCATAGACCCCACTCCCCTCCCAGAGCCGGGGACACAACCCAGAATTCCTGGCTCCCAGATGCCCTGCTGTAACCCACGAGACCCCACTCCCATCCTACAGAGTCCACCCAGTTGAAGATGTAGATAGGTGCCCACATGGATACTCAGAATGGACTAAGGGGATTAGCAGGGCTCTGGAGACAGGGGCCCAAAGGATCATTCCCCCCACTTTTCATGACCTGCACTCAGCGGGATGCATAAGTGGGATCCCATTAGCTATTGACCAGAGCTGGCTGTCATAATGACAGAGCCTCTTTGGAGCGAGCCACATTTCTGTGGCACTGGGACCCCATGTGCCAGGCTGTTCCCCGACACATCAGGTCTGGCCATCCCTTCCCTTTGGGGGGGCTCAGCCAATCTTTCCCCCCGCAAACACACTTCTTCAGTTCCACCCATGCCACCGAAACTGCCTTGGAAATCCTGGCCCTAGTAATGCTGGCTAACAGGGTGTCTTCCCTAGAATAATTTCAGGCCCTTCCAAAATTGTATCCTGAACCTTCGAGTCCTTCCCGGTTGATGAGATGCAGATCTCTGTAGCTAGTTACAAGATTTGCTCCCCCAAAAAGGACTTGTTGAATATTTTTCTCAGCCCGTCCCCCAATTTTGCCCCCTGCCTCCACTCCCATCCCTCCACCCCCTTTCCTTCCACCTCAGACCAATCCCTGTAGACCCCCCACTCCCCACGCCCATTCCCCCCCTCCATCCCCACTCCCTTCCTACACCTCTGCTCCCCTTCTGCCCCCCTACCCAGCCCCCTCACCTCTCCTTCCAGTAGGCCCCATTCCTGGTCCCCCCCTCATCTTCCAGTCCCCTCTCCACCTCTCCCCGGCCCTTCCGTTCCCCATTCACCCCCATCCTGGCATCCCACTCCCCACTCTCCTGGTCCCCCCTCAGCACCCTGCCTTCCTCCATCTCCCATTCTTCCCACCCATCACAGCACATGCTCCCCTCGCTCCACCTCTACTGCCCGCTCCCCCTCCTGTCTCCCACGGCAACAGGTGGCCCGGCCTAGCCATATGCCCACATAGGTCAGGCTGACCGGGATGCTGACACAGGCCGTGAGGGCCAAGATGACCAGTGCCATGTGCTTGTCGGCCTGGCCCCTCACAGCACACTTGAGGACACTGGGGCAGGCCGGGGTTCTGGGTAAGCAGCGGAATGAAGCTCCTGACACTGTGGGCAACTGCTGGGCAAGCAAGGCCCACAGGAATCCGACCTCAGTGGCCAGCAGTGCAGCGATGCACACGGTGATGATGCCGGCATGCCAGAGTGGCTGGGCGGCCATGTCGGGTCGTGCTGGGGAGCCGGTCACACCACTGACTCCAACCGTGTTGGCTCTGGCAGCCACATTGGTCGTGCCAACCAGCTTGGGGTTGGCAGCCATGTTGGAGTCTCCCATTGGCTGGACCATGGCTGCCATGTTGGATTTAGTGGCCATGTTGGATTGCCTTCCCCTCTTGGGTCTGGCAGCCATGTAGGAGTCTCCCGCCAGCCTGTGCTCGGTGGCCCTGTTGCATGTGGCCAACGGCGTGACTTCCTGCCCCCTCTTGCCCTGATTATTCTCTTCGGGGGACAGCATTCTGATGATGGTGATGGGGAGCAGGGCGATGAGGAAGGAGAAGCCCCAAGTGGGCCTGATGGGGTCTAGGAAGTGGCGGTTGTAGCAGACCGAGGTGCAGAAGCGCTGGGTCTCTGCCTCCAGGCCAGGGCTCCAGGCACACACCAGATCATCCCGCGCGCTCTCCCATGGCGCACTGGCGAAGTACATGGCCAGCAGTCGCAAGCCCAGCAGGAAGAACCAGTGCTCCAGGCCCTGCCACAGGTCAGCCCCCGACAGCGTCGACAGCACCGGTTGCAGCAGGTTCACCAGCGTCGAGATGAAGACCAACATCTGCTGGGAGACAGGCATGACATGGAGTGACACGGGGGACAAGGAGGGGATGACAACACAACCCTCATGCCACCTGTGGCAGAGGTAGCTAGAGGGCTCTCTTTCTTTCTTTCTTTGGAGGGAACCAGTGAGTTGGTATAATAGGGAGTGTGATTTGTTGGAATGAACAAATTCTCGGCTGGGGGGAGGATGTAAGTGGAGTCAGGATGAGCTCTACCCTGACATCTGGTGGTGAATTGTGGCAAGTTGTGGAAAAGAACTTCAGGGGCTGATCTTGTTTGCATAGGCACATCCACCCCCGCCCCCAGCCTGAGCCCACAGCAGCCCAAATGGTCACTTTGCCTTCTGTGGGATCCCAGTTTCTCTGTTATTGGAGCAGCAAGAATAAAGTGTTGTTACCCTGATTATGTGAATCAAGGACAGTTGAACCTTCGAGTCTTTTATGACAGAGGAACTCACCATCAAGTAGCACTTGCTAGACAAGGGACATGGGTTCCAAAACTCAGTGAATTGAAAGAGGCTGGGGATGGGTTGGGCAGGGCAGAGCATTTGTATGGGATGGTGTGGGTCCCCTTTGAGGGCCTGAAACACCAATTGCACCATCTCCACTATAGAACATCAGAGCTAATTTTGATTTTATTAGGAGTCTGGTTACAGGCTGCTAAGCTGAATTCACTTTGGGCCAATGGTGCACCAGCACTGAGGATCCCCTACTACAAGCTGAAATCACTGAGAGCTGTTATAAGTAGTGGGGGGGTAGGGCTGAAGATACATAGCAGAGCAGTTCGTGGGATGGCTGGTGGAGTAGAGTGGCTTGGAGTGGAGTTGGACTTTTGGGACTTTGGGTGATTTTGGGGTTGCTGGACTCAAGAACCAAAGGGAAAGGACACAGCCCAATTTGCTGGGGTGGGTCTTTGCTCATAGTTTGGTTGATGAACCCTAGTTGTGGTGTTTTCCCAGTTTAATGCTGATGTCGTTTACCTCATGTTATTAAAGATTTTCTGCTACACATTTTCTGCTACATTCTCTGTGCTTGTGAGAGGGGAAGTATTGCCCCTTTGAGGCACCCAGGGGTGTGTGTAAGATTTTCCCAGGTCACTGGGTGGGGGCTCGAGCCGGTTTTGCATTGCGTTGTTGAGAGGGAACCCCTATGTACTGAACCCAGCCCTTGCTGCTAACAACTTGGCCTGGCAGAAGGCTTACACTTTCTTCCTTCCTTCCTCCCTCCCTCCCTCAGGGCTGGGCTACGCTGAGAACTGACACCAGCATAGCTGCACATCCCTGAGTGACGTAGTTAAGCTGACCTAACCCCCGGTGTAAACAGCGCTAGGTCAATGGCAGAATTGTTCCGTCAACCGAAAGACTTCCTCTCGGGAAGGTGGATTAACTATGATGAGAGGAGAACCCCTCCCGTAGGAATAAGTTGTGTCAACACAGAGGAGCTACAGCTATGACACTCCTGTGTTTCACTACAAGCCCTCAGATTCCAAGATTCTAAGGCCAGAGGAGACCATTGGGGTCACCTATTCTGACTCCTGTATGTGACAAGCCAGAGAACTGCCCTGAATTAATACCCATTTAAACTTCCTTTCTCTCCTTCTCCACCCCTTCTTCTCTTCATTTCGCTGCCTTCTTCCTTTCATCCTTTGTTTCATTCATTCTTCCCATTACTGTAATAATTAATTATGGATATTATGGCTACACCTACAGAACTGGACCAAGATCGGGGCCCCGATGGCTCCGGGGACCGATTTTTCCTGCCAAGACCGAGGTCAGGCCCTGCATTGTGTTGAGCACTTCACAGACACCCCTCCACCCCCCTCAGGCCAAGATCAGGGTCCCCGTCTCCCTGGGCCCTGTGCAGATGCATAGTGACAGGCAGTCCCTGCCCCCAAGAACCTCCAGTCTCTCTTTCTCATTCCCTCGTACTTTCTGTCTCAGCTCAGCCCAGCTTCCAGTACCATTCCCATCCCCCTCACAAGACCCCATTTCCCTGATACCTTTGTCTGAGATTCTCTTCTCTCTCACTCTCTGGCACTCTTTTCTCTCCTTCATCCTGGGATCCTCTATCTCGCCGGGCTATGGGATCCAGACCCGGGGTTGGGGGAGCTACGATTCTACCTGCAGGACCAGCGTACGTCGAGTCAAACAGCCAGAGAAGGGGAAGCCACAGACCAAGAGAAATGCCTGAGCTATCATCAAACCACCAACATCTTCCCACCCACCTGACTCCCCGCCCTTTTCTGGATCACATGGCAAAGGGATTATCTGCTCCACCTATTCTGGGAGCGATCGCTGGTGGGATAAAGCCCAGGAATCCTACCCCAACTCCCACAGTGGAAGTAGAAGCCAGAAGTCCAGAATCTCAGCCAACCCTGCTCCAATCCACTAGACCCCACTCCCCTCCCACAACCAGGGATAGAACCCAGGAGTCCTGGCTTCCAGCCCCCCCTGCTCTAACACCCCAGACCCCATTGTCCTCTCAGAGCTGGGGAGACACCCAGGTGTCCTGGCTCCCAGCGCCCCTGCTGTAACCCACTAGACCCCACTCCCCTCCCAGAGCCAGGGATAAAAAAGGTTAAGTGCAATTATGAACAAATAGGAAAAAATCATACCTATGTTTTTTATTGACAGAGCAAAGCGACGCTGTACACTCAATTCAATGGCATTTCTCTGTTCCACCCCAGGGGTGGCCACATCTCAATACCAGGAAAGGGGTACCTGTATAAACAGCCCTCATGCTCCACCCCAGAGATGGCTGAATGTCAGACCTAACTAATGCTGGGTCTGCACCCTCAACCAAAGCAGACAGCACTGTGGTTCTGAACCACTCAATATGGTTTCCGTTCTCCCACAGCTTCACCCCATCTTGCTCAGATTCAGCTATTCTTCCTCTGTGAGCTCATCCTTCCTCTCAGAACACAGCCACCTTGTCTGTGATGACTGCAACACTGCAATGCCATAGACACATGGGGTACTCAGAGACTCTTCTATTGCAATATGACCAAGGCAGGGCTGGGTGGATTATTTCCTACAAACAATTTATTACCAGAAAAACATGCACTTGTGGGCAATCGAAGCTCTTCACAAATTCAGAGAATTCCCCAAAACACTGAAGGTTTCCTTTCAGTATTTTCAAAACAAAAATGTGTTTTTTTTCATTTTAAAATGATGTTTCAGGTAGAAATTCAGCTAGATTGAACCAAAAGAAAAAAAACAAGCTCAAAAAAGAGTCAAAAACACCCAAAAATGAAATATTTTGACTTTTGGTTTCCAAATGAAGGTTCATTTTCAAAGTTAACCAATTAACCCCTTCCCCACCAAAATACCAATAAAAGGGATAAAACCAACTCATAACCAAAACACTGACTTCCTATTTTGAAACCACATTTTGTTTCAAGATGAAGCCTGATTTGACAAAACAATATGACAAAAAAACCCACAAAAAGCCAATTAACCCTCACAGCTCCCCAAAAAATAAATATTTCAATTTTGCATTTCAAAAGATCTTTTGATTTCAAATTTGCCCAGATTTCACAAAAAAATCAAAAGAGTTTAAAGGCACCCAAAAAGAAACAGTTTCTTCCACCCAAATCATGGTATTTCTCTTGACAAGCTTAAGCCAGTCCTGGCCACTAGAGCGAACAGGACGGCAGGATCTGCTGAGGGAATTGCAGGTGTGGAAGGAGAGCATTGCAGGATCTCACCCCAAGAGAGTTGAGGGCTAGAGGTCTCAGGGGAAGGTTTATTGAGCTGGATGAAGGGTCAATAGAGCCAGTTACCTCTCAGCCTGTGAGAGTGGTCTGCTCATATGAAGGCCAGATAGAGCTGTGGACCATCTCCACTTGGCTCAGTGGCTGCATGTCAATGTTGAATAGGATGGAGAAAGAGTCAGTCCTTGGGGGATTGTACAGTTGAGGGGGCTGGCAGAGAGGCCCAGTTTCCCATCATTACACCTTGGGTGTGTCCCTCTCAGAAGGTATCACACCATGGTAGCACCATCCCCATGACCTCTGCCACTTCTCTCAGGCAGGACGCTGGTATGGCAGTATTTTAAGGGTGAAGGTGAGTAACCACTGGAAGCAATTCCCAAGGGGAGGGGTGTATTTTCCAGCCCTTGATGGAGCACCAGAGATGTTTGTCTAACTTCTTCTTGAAAACCTCCAGCGATGGGGATTCCACAGCCCCCCTGGATAACTTGTTCCAGTGCCGAGCTACCTTAGAGTTAGAAAGTTTTCACTTACTTCCTACCTACATCTCCCTCACTGCAAACTAAGCCAATTTCGTCTTCTTCTCCCACCGGCGGACATGCAGCACCACTCATCACCATCCTCTTTAGAGCAACCCTTGACATATTTGAAGGTACTTCTTTGTCTTCTCCTCTCTTCACTGAACACACCCAGTTCTTTCAACCTTTCTTTATAGCTCATGTTTTCCAAACATTTTGGTTGCTCTCCTCTGAACTTTCTCCAATCTGCCAACATCTTTCTTAAAATGCAGGGTCTTCAGGTACAGATGGGATGTCTTTCTAGAAGAGGCTTCAGCCAAACCCAACTTATCCGCCTCAGTACAGGGCTGAATGAAATGTAATGGGTTGTGGTATAAGGGGGCCAGACTAGGTGATCTGATGGTCCTGTCTGGCTTTCAGCTGTCAGAATAGCACATGTGACAGGGTCGAGTGGTGCAGAAAGGTCCAGCAGGATGAGCATGGATGTCTGCTCTCATCCCTTGATAGCTGGAGATCGTCCATGATGCCACCAAAACGGCTTCAATTCCATGTCCTAGCCTTCAGAGAAGGAGGGCTTCAGTGGAGAGGCACGAGAATGATTGCAGGGTTAGACAACACCCCTGATCATGGGAGACTCCAGGAGCTCAATCTTTTTAGCTGAACAGAGAGATGGTTAAAGAGTGTTTTGATCCCACATGGGGACTGCAAAGCCAGGGACGGGTGACATTCCCACAGTACCACTCGCAGGGCATGCAGAGCCACCTCCAGGAGCCCTGCCCTTCCCCACAGGAAGCAATACCCAAAGGACCCAGAGTAAGCGTACACTGTGGTCCTCTCATTGGTCAACCACAGTCTTTAACCCTGGAATGTGCCCCAGGAAGTTGTCTGGGTAACTACACAGATGTCTGGCCTGCTGTCACTCCAGATGTCACCTTTTCTCCTGATCTCCAGTCTCTGACCCCATCCTGATTCTGACCCTGATTCTTGCTTTTGAACCTGGCTCTAGTGATTCCTCTGACCCTGCTCACCGACTACCGTCCTTGACGTGTGGACTGCAGCCCAGCAGTGACCAATAGGCCAGACCACCCATGCCCTTACAATGGGGAACAAAGCTTTGATAATGCACTCTTCAATTGAGCAAACAAAGGTGTGTCCTGATCCAACAGCTGGAGGTTGGAGCTAGACAAATTCAGACTGGAAATAAGGCACAAAGTTTTAACAGGGAGGGGAATTAACCATTGGAATTACCTGCCAATGTGGGGGTGGATATTTCATCACTGGCCATTTTATATCTAAAAGGGAGGTTTTCTAAAAGCTCTAGTTCCAAGAGGAATTAATTCAGGGTAGTCTTGTGGCCTCAGATATACAGGAGGTCACACGAAGAGGTCACAGCAGTCCCATCTCACCTTAAAATTTGTGTATCAGGCTGTGCTGGGGACTAGGATATTAGCTTCCATGTGTTACCCCAAAAACAGGTTTTGGCGTGCCCCCAGAATAGCCCACCTAATGCCCTCTTAATCTGTTCTCCCTTTGCAATGGGGCTGCAGAGTGGATAAGGAATACTTGAAAGACATGGATACACCCCTCTGATAAATGATTGTCACATGCAGTACTCTTTCCAACACAGGGCACCTTTTTATTGATACAACTGTGATGCTGTATGGAATATGTGAGACACTTTATTATGCTATAATTGATAGCAATATTATAAAATTGCAATGAATCTTACCAAATATGCCCTGTAAGGTATCAGTGGAAAAGTTATAATTCGCTAAATATGATTATCATGTTTATAGCTACATATCTTGGTGTTGTGAGTTATAACTATGTGTGGTATATCTGTATGTCCAACTTGTGCTATGTATCTGGGTGACACCCCCAGACAGATTGGCATAAGCACTATCCAGCCTGCTTGATGGCCTATCAAAGGCAATCAGCTGTACAATGAACCCATTGAGAGAAGCCATGGTTACACCTATGAGTCAGCAGGACATGTAGGGACACACCTATGGACAAGGGACTCCAAGAGCTATTCCATGCCCATGTGCTGTGAGTTTGTGTTTGGGACAGAGGATGTACAAGACTCATGGCAAAGGATATAAAAAGGCAGCTGCATCATGTCCAGTTTGTTTCAATCCTGCTTCTTACCTCTGGAGGAACTTTTCTACAAATTAAAGCACTAAATAAAGGACTGAATGACCTGTCCAAGCTTTGGATGTCTTCTAGTGGGACTTTCAAGCCAGGAAACTCACCAATACTGCTAAGAACCTGATCTATGGATCTGAAGTCTTAGGTATGTATCTGAGTGCTTTTTCATTCAACAGCTTTCTTCCTGTTCTTTTCTTTTCTAAGAAACCTTTAGTTTTACAGACTAAAGGACTGGCCAGCAAGTTGATATTTTGGGTAAGATCCAAATTAATATTGACCTGGCAATATGGCTGGCCGTAGGGTCAGAAGAACATTTTGTAGCATGAGCAGAGTTTTCAGATAAGTTCTCACTGCACTGGACCTAGGCGCTGGTTGGGAGCCAGAGAACTGGAATGCAGTAAATGGGGCTGGGTGGTTGCTTTTTTCAGCTGCTCGATAACCAGGGTGGGGGATCAGGAGCTCAGATTGTGACAGGTTAGGGAGTCTCATTTCAGTGTTACGCACTAGTCTTTGGAGGTATCTGCTCTCCCTTTTGCAGCCTGCCCTGCCCTTTCCATTTCCAGTGTGGGCTGCCCCAGACACCCTGAGTCACTACAAGTAACAACTATGGACACAATAACAATCTGAACGCAAATCCCTTACAACAAGGTAGACACTTCAAGCCACATTGCCTTACCCTGTTTGAAATTAATAAAATTTCAGGGTCCCTTCAAAAGCCTCTTGCAGTCTAGATTTGGCCCACAGTCCACCTATCATAATTCTCGTTAGGGACATTCCTGAGGTGGGGGTGCTTTATCAGCAGCAGAACATTCTTTTTTTTTTTTTTTTAATTTTAGTGGTGAACTCCCCGAGTTTCACCCAAGGCTGGTTTAATATGTGGGGGGTTGAGCAGGTCTCAGGCCTGCAATTCACCTCCATGATGATGATTTCACCAGAGCAGTCATCATTGCCACAGGATACCCCAGCTACATTACTAGGGTATGCTTCCCGGTATGGTCAGCAGCACTTCCAGTTAATCTCGCATGTTGGCCATCTGTACCTTCCAGATGGCTCTTCTTACCCACACCACCAATATCACTAGGCCTAAAAGCAAAGCCAACTGGATTCCAGTTATTAGCACAATAGGGTGAATTTTTATATTAAAAGCTCCAGTCGCCATTGGCGACCATCCCAGCAATGTTCCCCACCAAGGGTGATATCCAATTTCCACAATAGTTTTTAAAACCTAGTTACTTGTAGATTGTTGTGCTGCACTTCAATGCGAATTTGGTTCTCAATGCGTTTTATGCTTTGCAAATGGTCTTGCAGCATAGGGTGAATTACCAATTGTTGAACCAAACTTATATTCATACCTACATTCACAGGTCTTATATCATTAAATACATGGACATTATACTGCAAATATTTTACAATCCAAAGGGGTACATCATATTTAAAATCACAACCCTTAACTTTACTAACATTTACAAAAACATTTATTAATTAAATATGTTATAAAATACACTTCATTTTTATTTACAATCATTTCCAGACAGTGAGTTTTTACATGTACACTGCCTTTGCCTGTGTAAATTATGGCAGATTTTTGTTTTGCAAACCCATTAAACATGCACCTTCGATTGCCCCTGGGTTTTGTGTGAAAGCACTCATTCCTTATTTGCAAATTTTGGTTCTTACATATGTATCCTGAATCTTTATAAGCTATACATTGGGATACATCTATAGGTTTTTTTATCATTCATATTTTTGGTATGCCCATGCATGGTAATCCATTGAATGCATTACTAAATTTTTTTGTTACCTGAATCCCTATAGATAGTATTGGGTATATATTGGTGGTGCGGCTAGGGTAGACAGTTATAACATATGCTTGCATAGCTATTTGATCCTTGTAAACGGTAAAAATTACCAATTTTTACCAGGACATCAATTGTTTTTTCTTCAGTGACATTTTCCCATAGTAATTTTTTTTATTTCTAATGACAGCCTTTGTTGCATACCCTTTTGAATTATTTGAATAACCAATCGTTGTGTACATTCCAGGGCCAGATATATATTATCCTGTATTGCTTGTGTATTCTTTCTCAGTATCAACAAATTATTTTCCTTTTCTTTATGCCATATGGGCTATATTTCAGATATAAGGCTTTCTTCCATTTTTGATAATGACCCATAAATGAGCTTTCCCAGTTTCCAGATTTCAGTGGTGGCATAACTTAATATATTTGCCAACACTTTTATATTGTATCACAACCCCAAGGCTGGTCCCACCCAATGCAGTTCCCAATATATCTCTAGAGACCCTTTTTCTTGCTATTTCCTTAATGTACCATAATTTTAGCCAAGAAACCCATCCAGTAGGAAGAGTTTGAATATACGGAGCACATATGCAGATTTCCTTAGATACTGTGATACTCCTTCATACATATGTAAATACACTAAAACACAAACATTCTCTCCCCACATGTCTTCTATGGGTTATTTATTTTGCAGGATGTTTAACTGTTTCTAGCCATGCGTCACACCCCCAATGTGAGACTGGTGTGGAAGGGCGAAATTGGAGCTCCTGGATACACCTTAAGGACCTTCCAACATTGATATGAGCTGTGTTTACATTGAATTCTTTGTAAGGCCAAATTATTGATGCATGCTTTGGCCCCAGCCAAAAACTTAGCCCATACTTTGTGAAACACTTTAGTAATTCCAGGATTTGGTCTATGTGTTAACTTACCCATTAATGGTTTTTAAAGAGCACTTACTCTGGCATTCAGCCATGAAAGCTGTGAGATGTTTGACCAAACCCATCACAGACTGTCACCTGATGTACTGAAATTACCTCTGAGCTCATTTTCCCTATCAGCTTGGGACTCCAGAACCCTGCCTTGTTGAGCCAGACACACCAGCCTGCTGCAACACATACCCAGGGTCTGGGCCATGCCCCAAAAGCTGCAGACTTAACTGAAAACAGCTCAGCACGTCACCTGTCTCCAGCACCCAGTTCCCAATGGGATCCAAACCCCAAATAAATCTGTTTTACTCTGTATAAAGCGTATACAAGGTAAATTCGTAAATTGTTCGCCCTTTATAACAAAGAAAGTAACTGAACACCACTAGCTGTCACCTTCAGCCCCCAACTAAAACCTCTCCAGCACATTGTCAAGGATCTACAACCTATCTTGTAGGACGATCCCTCACTCACAGACCTTGGGAGACAGGCCAGTCCTCGCTTACAGACAGCACCCCAACCTGAAGCAAATACTCACCAGCAACCACACACCACACAACAAAAACACTAACCCAGGAACCTATCCGTGCAACAAACCCCATTGCCAACTCTGTCTGCATATCTATTCAAGGGACACCATCATAGGACCTAACCACATCAGCCACACCATCAGGGGCTCATTCACCTGCATATCTACCAATGTGATATAGCCCTCATGTGCCAGCAATGCCCCTCTGCCATGTATATTGGCCAGACTGGAGAGTCTATGCAAAAGACTAGATGGACACAAATCTGACATCAGGAATCATAACATTCAAAAACCAGTCTGGGAACACTTCAGTCTCCCTGGAAATTCAATAACAGACTTAAAAGTGGCAATTCTTCAACAAAAAACTTTAAAAAAAGACTCCAATGAGAAATTATAGAACTGGAATTAATTTTCAAACTGGACACCATCAAATTAGGCCGGAATAAAGACTGGGAGTGGATGGGTCACTACAAAAACTAATTTACCCATACTAATTTCCCCCTACTGTTACTCACACCTTCTTGTGAACTGTTTGAAATGGGCCACTCTAATTACATGGGCCTCATTACCACCACAAAAGTGATTTTTTCTCCCTTTGTATTCTACTGTTGAGATTAGCCCACTTCCACTTTAATTGAATTGTCTTGTTAGCACTGACCCCCCCACTTGGTAAGGCAACTCCCATCTTTTCATGTACTGTGTATATGTATTCTGCCTACTGTATTTTTCACTCCATGCATCTGATGAAGTGGGTTTTAGCCCATGAAAGCTTATGCCCAAATAAATGTGTTAGTCTCTAAGATGCCACAAGTACTTCTCGTTGTTTTTGCTGATACAGAATAACACATCTACCACTCTGAAACCTGATTACAGGTAATATTTCACCCTCAAAGATATTCCAATAAGCTTCTTTCACAGACTAAAAGAAAAGGAGTACTTGTGGATGCATCCGAGGAAGTGAGCTGTAGCTCACGAAAGCTTATGCTCAAATAAATTTGTTAGTCTAAGGTGCCACAAGTACTCCTTTTCTTTTTGCAAATACAGACTAACACGGCTGCTACTCTGAAACCTTTCACAGACTAGACACCTTTCTAGTCTGGGCCCAATCCTTTCCCCCGGCAGACATCTCAGGTAGTAAGCAGGGGTTCTCTCATGACTGGCCACCTCTTATCCTGCTTCCCACCCCCCCACCCTGCACCCCCCCCCAGCGTGCCTTTTATAGCTTTGGCACAAGGCAGGAATCTTTCGTCTGTGCTTGTCCCCACCCCCGCCTCATTAATGGAAAAGTACAGGGATTAAGATGGATTCCAGTATCATGTGACATGGTCACATGTCACTGTAAGACCCCTGGTCTCCATTCTTCCTGGGTTGGCCCACATGTACACAGGAAGCTTTGCAGGTAAATAAACCATTTACAATCAATTGTCTGACTCAATGGGAGCCATCAAGATTGTAAACCACCCTTAATGGCCCACATTTTGCATAATTACAATAGGACCTCAGAGTTATAATTCATATTTCTAGCTTCAGATACAAGAATGATACATGCATACAAGGATGAGGAATATATTCAGTAGGTTATAACCTTTGTAATGATACCTTACAAGAGACCTTTTGCATAAAGCATATTCCAGTTACATCATATTCACACTCATAAGCATATTTCCATAAAACATATGGAGTCAAAGTCAGTGTTATACCTCAGTTTCCCTTTGTGTACATCAGTTCAAGCTTGTAGTGGTTTTTCTGCTATGGAAAATTTTAGCAGTGTCTATGTATTAGCTGTGAAATCTTAACATTATTAGGCTTTTTAATAAAAAGTGTGTTCTTGTTCAGTGAAACACAATTTTCAGGTCAGCTTGTCCAATATCCCTTTTGAACCTTAGTAGCTTTTTCTTGACCTTAGCGTCTTCCTTAACAGAGGTTTTCAGTTTAACCACTTCCTTGGGTTTTGGTATTTTAGGGATCACCTGTGGCTTCCATTAGCATAATAAACTTTTTCCCTTCCTTCCTTCCTTTTCTGGAGGGTCAAAATCTGAGCTCTTTTGCTTCACAGAATCCATTGACTGGCTGGGTGTGTCCTTTTTGCTAACAGGTACAGGCAAGTCTGTTTCCCCACAGTCAGTCAGGTAATTTGCATCAACACAGACACTAGCTTGTTTACTAGTTTTCAGATCCTCAAGCTTTACCAATTCCAAGGTTGGACTCTGTTTTACAGAGACACCATCCATTTCCACTAGCATATTTGACTCAGGGTTCCTTTGTCCTTCCATTACCAACCTCTGCTTCCACATGGAATCAGAGGTCAAGGCCACTAAGAGACTACAAGACAGATCCAAGATATCTAGTGAAGAGAGTTTACCTGCCGTCCCCTGTATTCCCAAGAGATTAACTGCAGAACCATCCTCCTGCTCTGCAGATTTAGCTATCCATTCATCCCTCTGAACCTGAGATACAGATTGTTTATTCAAAGAACCAACAAGGAGACAGTCCTTCTCCTGACACCATTGTCTCCCCAACAAGCTGGTTAAGCTTATAGGGCTGTTTAAATTCCCTAACAATCTTTATTTCATTTGAAAACTTTTCAAAGTTCAAAGTTATCCATACAAGGTCTTTCTAAGGCAAAGTCAGTGGATCGGAACACCTCAAAGACGCTGGCAGTTAGGATCTGGAACAAATCTCTCAAACAAACTTTTGCTTTCTATAGACAGTGATTCACCCTGAGTTAACTCAATCAGATCACTTCCACACCCACCGCTTGCAGCGCACTGCTTGCAAAAACTACCCCGAAGACTTCTCTTCAGGAATCTTTCTAAGCAAGAACCCACTTGTCACAGAAATTCTGCCCGTACCCTTTTCACCTAAAGGCTTGCTGAAAGGGAACAGTTTCCTGAGCAACAGACTCTTTCTGGTTTCAGAGTAGCAGCCATCTTAGTCTGTATTCGCAAAAAGAAAAGAAGTACTTGTGGCACCTTAGAGACTAAAATTTATTTGAGCATAAGCTTTCGTGAGCTACAGCTCACTTCATCGGATGCATTTGGGGGACCACCAAATGCATCCGATGAAGTGAGCTGTAGCTCACGAAAGCTTATGCTCAAATAAATTTGTTAGACTCTTTCTGGGTTTCACTTAAATCCAGAATCACCTCTGCCCCATCAGGAGGATTTTCACAAACCCCCCTTTCAGGTAAATTGCTAGACTTCATAGTCACAAGATTAGAAGTATTCTCTTCCTTGTTACAAGATTCCACACTGTCAGTGAGTAACATGGTCAAATCACCTTCGTGCTTTCCTTGTGCCCTGGCTATGATATCACCCTGATCAGACAAGGCTGTCATATCTTTCCCCAGCAACATACTAGCAACAGGCAAAACAGAAGCTGCAGAATTGCTTGGTCACTGGGAGCTATTTATGACCAACTGGATGCAACCTAATTACAATGTCACCATCCCTAGCAGATACAAATTCAGGACCACTTCCTTCCTGGGTTTTCATTGTATCCAATTCTCCACACTGGTAACAAGGTATAGGGATACTCACATTCCCCTAACCTTGCCTTCCCACACTGCTGATTAGACAAGGCCATCAGCTCACAAGGCTTCCTAGGCTCATCTAAACTTTCTTTGCCTTCTCCTCCCTTAACAGATAATTTCCTGTTTTCCAACAATAGTGTCTTTTACACTGAGTTACTTTAAGCACATCACTTTTACCTGGGTCAGGCTTACTTCCCCAAGCTTTACTAGCCAGCAATTTATAACTCACCAAGACTGTCCCCCTTCCTTCCTCAGTTCGGGCTTTAACCTGATCACCAACTTTAATTTGCTCTAGAGAAACATTTCCCTGAGCCCTATCTAATGCCAGATTCACCTCTGAGATACCATACACTCAGAAATTTCTTCCACATATGCACTGCTTCTTTGCACAGACAAACGGCCATATTCCTCAGACAAACATTTGGAGAAACCCTAGTAGACACAGCTTTGGGATTATTTCTGTCCTGTGACTGGTTTATGTCACCTTGACTGAACAAAGCTTTAATATCATCCCCAAACAAAAGATCCTTAGGCAACAACATTCTCTCACCAGCTATAATTTCATGTTTAACACCATTCCATTCAACATGGATTCTGGTGAAAGACACACTTACAGTAAACTCATAGAGGATTACAATAGTCACACTCTGATTTGGTCAATAATCTTCCTCTTTGACAACATCTGCTTTAACAAGAGTGATGTTAGAAGCTGTAATTTGTCCTAAACAGCTTTTACCATTGACTTTTACATTCTCTGCACCAGTTATGGGGTTACCTTCACCTGAGCTCACAGTAAGAGCATTTATATAAAAGGTGGCAGTGTTGGGGTAAATTTGGTTACACACAAACTGCTTAGAGTCAAACAAACATTATTACAAACTGGATAGATTCTATCCCTATCTTTGTTGTTGAGAGGAGCTGGCTTTCCAGGATGATACAGTTCCAGTTGTTCCTTTATTCTCTTGAGTTGGAGCTTAAGTCTGTCCACTTTTGCCTTAGCTTCTAGTTCCTTAGCAATCTAATATATCCCATTCTCAGTTCATGTTCAAAATACAGGCATTCCCTTTCAGCAGCTTCTCCTTCCATATCAGCTATTTTTTGCTTTTGTTCAAGTTCTAGCTCCTGGTTTCTCACTGCAAGCGTTTTTGCTGGTTCTGCTTCCTTATCACTGGCAATTAATAGATTTTGCAGTTCCTGATCTGGGGCCTCTCTCTTAAAAGACAAACTCCTCTGTGAGCACAATTCTTCCAGGTTTTTTCTGTCAGGATCTTGATCATGGGTCAGTCACTGTAACTGATTTTTAACCCTTAAACTCTCCAATATCAAAATTAAATTTTGACAAGTTGTGGTTCTGATCCAAAAACCCAATTAACCTGTGGTAATGTGCATCCTGCCGACTACGCCACTGTGACAGGGGTCCTAGTGGGGAGCCTGCTGTGGTCACTCAATTAGGGTGAACTGCAAAGAATGGGGCAGACAATCCCCATAAAGCTGGTGGATATTCCAGTACTTAGATTCACCAAGCCAGCCTAAAACAGATTCTTTATTACCTTACTGGTTACTCAGAAGTCCAAACACAGTTCCCTTAAATTGATCCAGCCTCAGGCCTCCATCCAGGTACCCACGTCAAATATGATGAAAATGTCTGTAAATCTTATTTCATAGATTCATAGATACTAAGGTCAGAAGGGACCATTCTGATCATCTAGTCCGACCTCCTGCACAGCGCAGGCCACAGAATCTCACCCACCCTCTCCTATGAAAAACCTCACCCATGTCTGAGCTATTGAAGTCCTTAAATCATGGTTCAAAGACTTCAAGGAGCAGGGAAGCCTCCCTCAAGTCAACCATGCCCCATGCTACAGAGCAAGGCGAAAAACCTCCAGGGCCTCTCCAATCTGCCCTGGAGGAAAATTCCTTCCCGACCCCAAATATGGCAATCAGCTAAACCCTGAGCATATGGGCAAGATTCACCAGCCAGATACCCAGGAAAGAATTTTCTATAGTAACTCAGATCCCATCCATCTAATATCCCATCTCAGGGGATTTGGCTTATTTACCCTGAATATTTAAAGATCAATTACTTACCAAAATCCCATTATCCCATCATACCATCTCCTCCATAAACTTATCGAGTAGAATCTTAAAGCCAGATAGATCTTTTGCCCCCACTGCTTCCCTTGGAAGGCTATTCCAAAACTTCACTCCTCTGATGGTTAAAAACCTTCGTCTGATTTCAAGTCTAAACTTTCTGGTGGCCAGTTTATACCCATTTGTTCTTGTGTCCACATTGGTGCTGAGCTTAAATAATTCCTCTCCCTCTCCTGTATTTATCCCTCGGATATATTTATAGAGAGCAATCATATCTCCCCTCAACCTTCTTTTAGTTAGGCTAAACAAGCCACGCTCCTTAAGTCTCCTTTCATAAGACAAGTTTTCCATTCCTCGGATCATCCTAGTAGCCCTTCTCTGTACCTGCTCCAGTTTGAATTCATCCTTTTTAAACATGGGAGACCAGAACTGCACACAGTCTTCTAGGTGAGGTCTCACCAGTGCCTTGTATAACGGTACTAAAACCTCCTTATCCCTACTGGAAATGCCTCTCCTGATGCATCCCAAAACCGCATTAGCTTTTTTCACAGCCATATCACATTGGCAGCTCATAGTCATCCTATGATCAACCAATACTCCAAGGTCCTTCTCCTCTTCCGTTACTTCTAATTGATGAGTCCCCAACTTATAGCTAAAATTCTTGTTATTATCCCTAAATGCATAACCTTACACTTCTCACTATTAAATTTCATCCTATTACTATTACTCCAGTTTACAAGGTAATCCAGATCCTCCTGTATAATATCCTGATCCTTCTCCGAATTGGCAATACCTCCCAGCTTTGTATCATCTGCAAACTTTATTAGCACACTCCCACTTTTTGTGCCAAGGTCAGTAATAAAAAGATTAAATAAGATTGGTCCCAAAACCGATCCCTGAGGAACTCCACTGGTAACCTCCCTCCAGCCTGACAGTTCGCCTTTCAGTAGGACCCGTTGCAGTCTCCCCTTTAACCAATTCCTTATCCAACTTTTGATGTTCATATTGATCCCCATCTTCTCCAACTTAACTAATAATTCCCCATGTGGCACGGTATCAAATGCCTTACTGAAATCTAGGTAAATTAGATCCACTGCATTTCCTTTATCTAAAAAAATCTGTTACTTTTTCAAAAAAGGAGATCAGGTTGGTTTGGCACGATCTACCTTTTGTAAAACCATGTTGTATTTTGTCCCATTTACCATTGACTTCAATGTCCTTAACTAATTTCTCCTTCAAAATTTTTTCCAGGACCTTGCATACTACAGATGTCAAACTAACTGGCCTGTAGTTACCCGGATCACTTTTTTTTCCTTTCTTAAAAATAGGAACTATATTAGCAATTCTCCAATCATTCGGTACTATTCCTGAGTTTACAGATTCATTACAAATTCTTGCTAATGGGCTTGCAATTTCAGGTGCCAATTCCTTTAATATTCTTGGATGAAGATTATCTGGGCCCCCCGATTTAGTCCCATTAAGCTGTTTCAGTTTCGCTTCTACCTCTGATATGGTAATATCTACCTCTATATCCTCCTTCCCATTTGTCATGCTACCATTATCCCCAAGATCCTCTTTAGCCTTATTAAAGACTGAGGCAAAGTATTTGTTTAGATATTGGGCCATGCCTAGATTATCTTTAACCTCCACTCCATCCTCAGTGTTAAGCGGCCCCACTTCTTCCTTCTTAGTTTTCTTTTTATATGGCTATAGAACCTTTTACTATTGGTTTTAATTCCCTTTGCAAGGTCCAACTCTACTCGACTTTTAGCCTGTCTCACTTGATCCCTACATGTTCTGACCTCAATTAGGTAGCTTTCCTTGCTGATCCCTCCCATCTTCCACTCCCTGTATGCTTTCTGCTTCTTCTTAATCACCTCTCTAAGATGCTTGCTCATCCAGCTTGGTCTACAACTCCTTCCTATGAATTTTTTCCCCTTTCTTGGGATACAGGCTGCCAATAGCTTCTGCAGCTTTGATTTAAAGTAATCCCAGGCCTCCTCTACCTTTAGATCCATAAGTTCTTCAGTCCAATCCACTTCCCTAACTAATTTCCTTAATTTTTTAAAGTCAGCCCTTTTGAAATCAAAAACCCTAGTTGCAGATTTATTTTTGTTAATCCTTCCATTTAGTTTGAACTGAATTAGCTCATGATCACTTGAGCCAAGATTGTCCCCTACAACCATTTCTTCTGAGGTCCTCGCTACTCACCAAAATTAAATCTAAAATGGCAACCCCTCTAGTCGGTTCAGCAACTACTTGATGAAGGAATCCATCAGCTATCGCATCTAGGAAAATCTGAGCCCTATTATTATTACTAGCACTGGTCCTCCAGTCTATATCTGGGAAGTTAAAGTCTCCCATGATCACGCAGTTTCCATTAGTATTTACTTTATTAAAGACATTAAAAAGGGCTCTATCCATATCCAAATTAGATCCCGGAGGTCTATAGCACACCCCAAGCACTATCGTAGGAGAGGCTTTACTAGTTTTCTTCCCCAATGTAATTTTTGCCCAGACGGACTCTGTCTTATCCATTGCATCGCTTCTTATTTCTTTACATTCTACCTCATCATTGATATACAATGCTACTCCACCCCCTTTACCTTTGTTTCTGTCTTTCCTAAAGAGCACATACCCTTCAATACCTGTAGTCCAGTCATGACTACTATTCCACCACGTTTCTGTTATCCCTATGATATCTGGTTTCACTTCCTGCACCAGTAGCTCTAGTTCCTCCATTTTGTTACCTAGACTCCTCGCATTGGTGTACAAACATCTTTATTTTTGCTGTTTGGCCTCGCTCACATTTTGTACCCTATTAGGCACGGTCATTCTACATCCAGTATAACCTATTAGACTAGTATCCACACCGCCCTCACTCCTTATATACATTCTCCTACCCACGGCTGTATCCATTCTTATTTCATCTTCTTCCCTCTCAATGCTAAAATCTGGCGTGGAGATTTTCTGGACATCTCCCATCCATCTCCCCCCAATTCCTAGTTTAAAGCTCTCTTTATCAGTTGTGCCAGCCTCGATCCTAGAAGTCTATTTCCTTCCCTACTGAGATGAAGTCCATCCTGAGAGAACTGACTTCTGTCCGTGAATGCCTCCCAGTGGTCATACATCCCAAAGCCCTCCTTATAGCACCACTGCCTAAGCCATCTGTTGACAATCATAATCTTGTCAGACCTTTGTTGCCCTTCTCTAGGAACAGGAAGGATCCCGCTAAAGATCACCTGAGCCTCAATTTCCTTAAGCGTTTTCCCCAGCCTAGCATAGTCTCCCTTAATACTTTCTAGCGAGGATCTAGCCGTATCATTTGTTCCCACATGAAGGATAATTAGGGCATTCTTTCCCGCTCCCTTTAGGATCCTTTTCAACCTCAGGTCTACATCCCGTATCTTAGCACCCGGAAGACAGCACACCCTTCTATTCTCAGGATCAGCTCTAGTTACAGGCCTGTCTATTCTTCTCAATAAAGAGTCCCCGATCACATAGACCTGCCTTTTCCTGGTGACAGTGCTATTCTCCAGAGTCTCCCCTGTTCTCTCTGGCTGCAAGTTCTTTCCATTCCTATTTTCCCTTACAATCTTCTTCAACCCATCCTGTATCCTCCTGGGGCTCATATTTGGTGTAGTCTCCCTTGACTCTTCCCCTTTTTCTATAGGGCTAGCCTCTCTTCTCTTCTTCCTTACCCTTCCACCTTCGACAAGTACCTGCTGAGCCCCTTCTTCATTTTCCAACTCTGCAAACCTGTTCCTAAGCTCTATTTCTCCTTCACTAGCCCATCTTTTTCTCTGCCTGGTTCTTTGAGTCACATGTTTCCACTGACCACTTTCCTCACCCAGTCTCTCCTCAAAATTCCCCAGCCCTGGTTCCATCTGTGAGTCTGAGCTTTTCCCTTCAGATACCTCATATCTTTGCTCCATCATCTGCTCAAACCCCTTCCTAAACTCAACCAGACTTTCCACCTGCATCTCCAAACCTCGGATCTTTTCCTCCATCAGCTGTATCAGACAGCATTTCATGCAGAAAAAACTCTTACCGGTTCCCCCCTCCAGGATCATGTACATACCACAGCTTCCACATCCAGTCATCCTCAATGTGTCTTTCACTGCAGGAGTCACTCCCACAGCTGCCTCTGTATCTGTCATCTCCTTCCCACCTAAATCCTGTTAATCTGGGAAACACAAGCCACACCAAAAAGACCACCCCAGCAAAAGCAAACCCCAAACAAGCACCACACTCCAAACTCCCCTGTTTAGAGCTCTGTTTGCTAGCTCCTGTGCCACTGCAGCTGTCTATGCCGCTGCCTGACTGGCTGGCTACCTTTATAGGGCCCCTAGTCAGAAGCCCCACCCCCTAGGCAGGGCTCAGCTGCTCTCTCAGCACAAAGCCCCTACACACACACAAATACAAATACTAAAAATACAAAACCATGTACAACTACCTTCTCCTCCAACAGAACTCCCACTCAAACTCCCCTGTTTAGAGCTCTGTTTGCTAGCTCCTGTGCCACTGCAGCTGTCTGTGATTCATCATATAAAAGAAAAGGTTCTACCAATCCCAAAGGATTGGACACATAGTCCAATGTCCAAATCTCATGTTCAGGGCATACCAGCGTAACTGGAACCTCAATTTTGCGACTCAAACTTCCCCTGATGAAATCTAAGCAGATCTGAGATGACAGAATCAGGATCCAAGGCACCTTTATACAATTTCCTATCTTTTGACAAGTTGGAGTTCCTCAGGAACAAAAGGTAATTAGGATGACTCTGAAGGGGGCCAACACTGGTACTTAGCTATACAAATTAATATAAGGCCATTTGTTTGATCCTCCACCATTCATAGTACATTTCAGAGAGATGAATACTGAGATATCCCCTGTTTACAATTCATTTACATTATAGGATATTCTTTTGACTTCTGAGCGATCAGAATACAGCACAGACAGTAACTGTTGATAACACTGTCCACTAGACTCCCCTCCCTTTTCTTTTAATGCTGCACATGCACAGTGGGAGGGTTTATACTAATTCAAGGGATCCTTTACCCAATTCCTACTCACCATCTCCTAACTGGTTCTCCTGAGATGTTACTAACCTTGAGAGATTGCAAGACACTTTGCATAGTGCCCACCCAGACGCAGTTTTCATAGCCCTCTTATTTAATTTAGGCTTCATATTATTGCAATACGCTTCAAACCCTTTACATGCATGTTCCAATGCATTTTTTCCTTGAAAAGGGTCATCTTCTTAAGAGCATAGACCTCGGTCCACTACCCACTTTGCAAGGAGGGTTGATTCCTCTGCAATTTCCACCCCTCCTGGCTTTTCAACTTAAGTTTCCCACTCTCCCTATTCCCTAGAGTGTTCGTTCTGTCAAACAGGCTGCAATTCCTTCTTGACAGAAGGGGCACAAATATTCTGTCTAACTGCTGTATAAGGCTTACACCTCTTCAGTCCCACCCATGCCACCGAAACTGCCTTGGAAATCCTGGCCCTAGTAACGCTGGCTAACAGGGCGTCTTCCTTAGAATAATTTCAGGCCCTTTGAAAATCATATCGCGAACCTTTGAGTCCTTTCTGGTCGATGAGATGCAGATCTCTGTAGCTAGTCACAGGATTTGCTCCCCCAAAAAGGGCTTGTTGAATATTTTTCTCTGCCCATCCCCCTATATTGCCCCCTGCCTCCACTCCCATCCCTCCACCCCCTTTCCTTCCACCTCAGATCAATCCCTGTAGACCCCCCACTCCCCACGCCCATTCCCCCCCTCCATCCCCACTCCCTTCCTACACCTTTGCTCCCCTCCTGCCCCTCCTACCCAGCCCCTTCCCCTCTCCTTCCAGTAGGCCCCATTCCTGGTCCCCCCACCCTCATCCTCCAGTCCTCTGTCCACCTCTTCCTAGCACTTCCGTTCCGCATTCACCCCTGTCCGGGCATCCTACTCCCCACTCTCCCAGTCCCCCCTTAGCACCCTGCCTTCCCCCATCTCCCGTTCTTCCCACCCGACACAGCACACGCTTCCCTCCCTCATGTGTCCCACCTCTGGGGCCCGCTCCCTCTCCTCTTTCCCATGGCAACAGGTGGCCCGGCCTAGCCACATGCCCCCATATGTCAGGCAGACCAGAATGCTGACACAGGCCGTGAGGGCCAAGATGACCAACGCCATGTGCTTGTCGGCCTGGCCCCGCACGGCGCACTCAAGGACACTGGGGCAGGCCGGGGTGCCAGGGAAGCAGGGGAAGGAAACTCCTGATGCTGTGGGCAACTGCCGGGCCAGCAAGGCCCATAGAAAGCCAATCTCTGTAGCCAGCAGTGCAGCAATGCACACGGTGAAGACTCCAGCTTGGCAGAATGGCTGGGCGGCCATGTCGGGTCCTGCCGGGGAGCCGGTCACACCACTGACGCCAACTGTGTTGGCTCTGGCAGCCACATTGGTTGCAGCAACCAGCTTGGGGTTGGCGGCCATGTTGGAATCTCCCATTGGCCGGACCATGGCAGCCATGTTGGATTTAGTGGCCATGTTGGATTGCCCTCCCATCTTGGGTCTGGCAGCCACATTGGCCGCACCAACCAGCTTGGGGTTGGTGGCCATGTTGGAATCTCCCATCGGCCGGACCATGGCAGCCATGTTGGATTTAGTGGCCATGTTGGATTGCCCTCCCATCTTGGGTCTGGCAGTCATGTAGGATTCTGCCGCCAACCTGTGCTTGATGGCCCTGTTGCATGTGGCCGATGCCACGACCTCCTGCCCCCCCTTGCTGTGAGGATCGTTTTTGGGGCAGAGCATTCTGATGATGGTGATGGGGAGCAAGGCAATGAGGAAGGAGAAGCCCCAGGTGGGCCTGATAGGGTCCAGGAAGTGGCGATTGTAGCAGACCGAGGTGCAGAAACGCTGGGTCTCTACATCCTGGCCGGGGCTCCAGGCACATGCCAGATCATCCCGCGCGCTCTCCCACGGCGCACTGGCGAAGTACAGGGCCAGCAGGCGCAAACCGAGCAGGAAGAACCAGTGCTCCAGGCCCTGCCACAGCTCAGCCCCCGACAGCATCGACAGCACCGCTTGCAGCAGGCTCAACAGCGTCGAAGTAATTATCATCTGCCAGAAGACAGGCATGACATGGAGTGACACGGGGAACATGGATTCCTTTGGGTTCTTTCTTTCTTTCTGTCTGTCTGTCCCAGGGCTGGGCTACACTGAGACCTGACACCAGCATAGCTGCACACCCGTGAGTGATGTAATGAAGCCGACCTTACCCCCAGTGTAAACAGCACTAGGTCAATGGCAGAATTGTTCCATCAGCCAAGCTACTGCCTCTCGGGGAGCTGGATTAACTATGGCGACAGGAGAACCCCTCCCATAGGTGTAAGTCGTGTCAACACTGAAGAAGCTACAGCTGTGACACTCCCGCATTTCACTATAAGCCCTCAGATTCCAAGATTCTAAGGCCAGAAGAGACCATTGGGGTCACCAAGGGGAAGCTCCTGTATGCCACAGACCAGAGAACAACCCTGAATTAATTCCCATTTAAAATTCCTTTCTCTCCTTCTCCTTCCCTTCTTCTCTTCATTTCACCTTCTCCTTCCTTTCATCCTTTGTTTCATTCATTCTTCCCATTATTGTAATAATTATTTATTATGGCTAGTATGGCCACACCTACAGACTTGGACCAAGTTCCTTCCGGTACCGATTTTCCTTCCCTAGACAGAGATCTGGCTCTGCATTGGGCTGAACACTGCATAGACACCTCTCCACCCCCCTCAAGCAAAGATCAGGGTCCCCATCTCCCTGGGCCCTGTGCAGATGCATAGTGACAGGCAATCCCTGCCCCCAAGAACCTCCAGTCTTTCTTTCTCATTCCCTCGTACTTTCTGTCTCAGCTCAGCCCAGCTTCCAGTACCATTCCCATCCCCCCTCACGACACCCCATTTCCCTGATACCTTTGTCTGAGATTCTCTTCTCTCTCACTCTCTGTCACTCTTTTCTCTCCTTCGTCCTGGGATCCTCTATCTCGCCGGGCTATGGGATCCAGATCCGGGGTTGGGGGAGCTACGATTCTACCTGCAAGACCAGTGTATGTCGAGTCAGACAGCCAGACAAGGAGAAGCTTCAGACCGAGAGAAATGCCAGAGCTATCATCAAACCATCAACATCTTCCCACACACCTGGCTCCCCGCCCTTTTCCAGATCAACAGGCAAAGGAATTATCTCTGCTCCACCTATTCTGGGAGCAATCGCTGGTGGGATAAAGCCCAGGAGTCCTGCCCTAACTCCAACAGTGGAAGTAAAAGCCAGAAGTCCAGAATCTAAGCCAACCCTGCTCCAATCCACTATACCTCACTCCCCTCCCACAACCAGGGATAGAACCCAGGAGTCCTGGCTCCCAGCCACCCGCCCCCCATTGTAACCCACTAGACCCCACTCTGTTCCCAGAGCTGGGGATAGAAAATCTTAAATTGAATTATGAACAAATAGGAAAAAATTATGCCTATGTTTTTATTGACAGAGCAAAGCGAGGCTGTACACTCAATTCAATAGCATTCTTCTGCCCCATCCCAGAGGTGACTGCATCTCAGCGCTGGGAAAGGGGTACCTGTGTAAGCAGGGTCTGAATGAGCTCTCCCCGATAGCTATCTGAGGAGAAAAAGCTTCAGGAGCAGACTGTATTTACATGAACACACCTATTCTGCCTACAAACTGACCAACTTAGGCTGGTGTTGGGTTACAAATCACTTTAGTACTGAACGCCGGGGTAGTGAAAGGTTCTTATCAATATTATCTTTATTGTATGAGTAAAGGGGAACAGAACTGTGCTTAGCATGTCATGATTGAGGGGGTCACCCTCAACTGAAATGAACTTGCTAAGCCAGGGGCTTGGATGCAGACCACTGTGAAAGTAAGAGAGGGTGGGGTCAGGTGTCCCGGCCAGGGGATGTGGGTGCTATCTCAGAACCCCAGTCATGGTTCAACCTGCCCCTCCCCACTGTTCAAAGACAGAGCTAAGTAGGTTTCAGAGTAGCAGCCGTGTTAGTCTGTATTCGCAAAAAGAAAAGGAGTACTTGTGGCACCTTAGAGACTAACAAATTTATTAGAGCATAAGCTTTCGTGAGCTACAGCTCACAAATGCATCCGATGAAGTGAGCTGTAGCTCACGAAAGCTTATGCTCTAATAAATTTGTTAGTCTCTAAGGTGCCACAAGTACTCCTTTTCTTAGAGCTAAGTAGGGCTCTATTAGGAGTCTTTTGTTTTGTTAAGTCCTCACTAGAGCAGAAGTCAATTGTTGCAGGACAGTGTTTTTGCCCAGCCTGCTTCCGCAATTAAGTTCCTCCACTAGGCGCTGACAATCTTTGAGAGCTGAAAATCACTAAGATCCAGGGGGGAAAGCCTCTACAGACTGACCTGCAGAGGGCACAATTTCCTAATTTCCTACCTACATCTCCCTCACTGAAAACTAAGCTAATTTCTTCTTCTCCTCCCACTGGCAGCCGTGCAGGACCACTCATCACCATCCTCTTTACAGCTGCCCTTGACATATTTGAAGGCAGTTCTATCCCCACTCACTCTTCTCCTCTCTACACTGAACACGCCCAGTTCTTTCAACCTTTCTTTATAGCTCATGTTTTCCAAACTACTGATCATTTTGGTTGCTCTTCTCTGGACTTTCTCCAATATATCCATATCCTTCTTAAAGTGCAGGGCCTCCAGATACAGATGGGATATTCTTCTAGAAGACACTTCAGCCAAACCCAGATTATCAGGCTCAGTACAGGGCTGAGTGAAATGTAATGGGTTGTGGTACAAGGAGGCCAGACTAGGTGATCTGATGGTCCTGTCTGGCCTTCAGCTGTCAGAATAGCACATGTGACAGGGTCAAGTGGTGCAAAAAGGTCCAGCAGGATGAGCATGGATGTCTGCTTTCACCCCTTTATTGCGGGAGATCATCCATGATGCCACCAAAGCATCTTCAGTCCCATGTCCTGGCCTTCAGAGAAGGAGGGGTTCAGTGGAGAGGCACGAAAATGATTGCAGGGTTAGACAACACCCCGATCGTGAGAGATTCCAGGAGCTCAATCTGTTTAGCTGAACAAAGAGACGGTAAAAGGGTGATTTGATCCCATATGGGCATAAGAATCCATGTACTAGAACAGGGGTGGGCAAACTTTTTGGCCCAAGAGCCACATCTGGGTGGGGAAATTGCATGTAGGGCCATGAATGTAGGGCTGGGGCAGGAGGTTGGGGTGCAGAAGGGGTGTGGTGTGCAGGAAGGGGCTCAGGGCAAGTGGTTGGGGAGGAGGAGGGGGCAAAGTGTATGAGAGGGCTCAGGGAAGGGGGTTGGGGTGCAGGAGGGATGTGGGGTGTGGCAGGGGGTTGGGGCAAGGCACCGCTTACCCGCTTACCGGCTCCAGGGTGGTAGCAGCGTGCACCAGGGCCAGGAAAGGCTCCCTGCCCTGACCTCCCTGCCTGCCCTGACCCCGGCCACGCACCGCTCCGGGAAGTGGCCAGCACCACGTCTCTGCGGCCCCTGTGGGAGGGAACACAGAGGGCTCCAAGCGCCTGTGGGTACCTCCCCCAAAGTTCCCATTGGCTGCAGTTCCGCGTCCCGAGCCAATGGGAATTTCAGGGGAGGTACCTACAGGTGTGCAGAGCCCTCTGCTCCTTCTCCCCCAGGGGCCCCAGGGATGTGGTGCCAGCTGCTTCTGGGAGCGGTGTGGGGCCCGCGGCGCCACGGGGGTGGTAATCCCGTGGGCCGGATCCAAAGCCCTGAGGGGTCAGATCCAGCCCACAGGCCGTAGTTTGCCCACCTCTGCACTAGAACCTGGGGCTGTAAAGCCTGGAGCGGCCGACACTCCCATGGCACCCCAGAGCCACCTCCTGGGAGCACTGCAGTGGGTAGGCACCACAGGAAGTACAGCCCAAAGGACCCAGAGTGACAGTACCCTGCAACCCTCTAATTGGTCAACCGCACTCTTTATCCCTGGAGGGCTCCGCAGGAGGTTGTCTGTGTAACTACACAGATGTCTGGTCTGCTGAGACTCCAAAGCTTGCCATGTTTCCTGATCTCCATCCTCTGACTCCAGCCTGGCATTACTTCTGACCTCTGGTCTCTGACCCCAGCCTGACTCTGACCCCAATTCTTGCTTTTGAACCCAGCTCTAGTGATTCCTCTGACTCCTGCTCAATAACTACCATCCCAGACGTGTGGACCCCAGCCCAGCAGTGGCTAGGCCAGACCACTTATGCCCTGGTTCCTTAGAAGGGGCAACAAAGCTTCTACAATGGACTCTTCAATCTAGCAAACAAAGGTGAGTCCTGATCCAACAGCTGGAAGTTGGAGCTAGACAAATACAGACTGGAAATAAGGCACAAAGTTTTAACAGTGAGAGAACTTAACCATTGGAATAACCATAGACTGAAGGTATAATAGGCCAGGGGAGACTGGCCAACCTGTACTCTGCCCTCTCCCCTGAAGCCAGTGCGGGCTCAGCTCCGGACGGAGGTCAGCAGGTGGTGGGGGCCGGCTGGCAGCCCGGCACTGGGGCTGGCAGGTGACGAGGCACTGGGGCCAGTGCTGGGGCTGACGGATGACCCAGTGCTGGGGCCAGCTGGTGGCCCAGTGCTGGGGCTGGCCAGTGGCTCAGGTCAGTTCAGCTGGGGCTCCTCCAGCCCCGGGAGTGGGGGGGCTTGGGGCTCCGGAAAATGGGGGGTGGTAGGGGTAGGGCCTCAGGTGGAAGGAGCAGGATCACATGGCTAGCCTCCCCAAAGTGCGGGCTCATGCGTTGTCCATGATGGGTGTAGTGGATAGTTCATCACTGGCCATTTTTAAATCTAGATGGGACATTTTTCTATTAGATCTACTTCCAAAAGGAATTAATTCAGGGCAGTACTATGGTCCGGGTTATACAGGAGGACAGACAAGGTGGTCACAGGGGTCCCGTCTGACCTTAAAATTTATGAATCAGGCTTTGCTGGGGGCTAGGATATTAGCTTCTACATGTTACTCCATAAATCAGGTTTTGGGGTGCCCCCTGAATACACCACCTATTGCCCTCTTAATCTGTTCTTCCTGAGGTATGGGTCTGCAGGGTGGCTAAGGAATACCTGGAGGACACTGATACATCCCTCCATACGTGATGGTCACATGCAGTACTCTTTCCATCACAGGGCCCCTTTTTATTGCTCCAAGTAACAACTCCTGACACAGTAACAATCGAAACACAATTCCCTTACAAGTTAAAGTACTTCAAGCCACATTCCCATATACTGTTTGAAATGATACTCAGTGCTGCAGGGGAGCCAGAACAGGGGAGAGCAGGGGGCTATGCCCTCCCACTTCTTATCAGCCATAGAGTGGACCAACGGGGGGGGGGGGAAAGCGGTGGAGAGCTGTAAGTGGGGGATGGGGCCTTGGGGAGAACGGGTCTCGGGGGAAGGGGCAGTGCGGGATCTTGGGGGAAGGGGCAGTGTGGGGGCAGGGCCTCAGGGACCATGGTTCTGGTGCCTGTGACATGCCCCCGCTCCCTTTTAGGGCACTTCTGCCGCTGGTGAAGTGATGCGCCCTGCTTACAGTGATGAGTTGTCCATGGGGTGGTGACAGCAGTTCATTAAGTGTCACACATCGAAATCCCTCTCACAACCCCCTCTCCCCCCCCCACCTCCCCCACACGTAACACTTCATGACCCCAGGCACACACAGAGACACACTAACACTACACTGTCCTGTGTCCGCACTAGAGCGCTAACTGACAGACTCACTTGATCTGCTGCCTGCTCCGCCCCATCTCCCCAGCGGTGCCCCCCATGAACCCCCAGTCTGTCTGCTCCCCCGCACTGCCCCTGCCCAGCTCCGCAGCCCCGCACCCACCAACCTTTAGCCTCCGTTCAGTGGTGGAGCGTCGCTTCCTTCTTCCAACTGGAAGCCAGGGACACCAAGCCAGTCTCGGTTTCATGGGCCTTTATGCGACTTTAGGCTCCGGGAATGAAGGAGGGGCTGCTGGGCTCAGGTTGTGGGGAAGGCTTCCTCCAAGGGAAGTGATCTCAGCCAAGCAGGATGACAACCCCTGGTGCTTCTTTCTCTGGAAGATCTTAAAAACTCAGGACTAGTGAAGAAATTACCTCCCTCACTGGCTCCTTGGGGCAAATTTCACAGCTTCAATACAAGCTGATAGGAAGGTTCACTGGACCCCACTACTCTCCCAAAGAACCCAGGAGTCCTGGCTCCCAGCCCACCCTGCTCTAACCCACTAGATCCCACTCTCCTCCCAGAGCCAGGGAGACAACCCAGGAGTTCTGGATCCCAGCCCCCCCTGCTCTAACTATATATGGAGACTTTGGCAAACCAGTAAAGTGCCTGAAACCACTATGGCTTATTGCTAAAAGCAGCCAAATCAGCAGGCTGTAAATTGACCAAGTCACCAGGCTTAGCTTAACCAAGGCAGGAGGGGAGGAGGGTCTTTGGGTGCCACAGAGAGGGCAGCTTGACCCCCCGTCATTCCTGATAAGAATTGTGTTGAAGTAGCTGATACATGAATTTTAGAAGAGCAGGATTTGCCCCAGGAATGTTTCCTGGGCACCTCAAGGCTGCAAACTCTGGAAAAACCCACACCTGGTTAATCGATAATCAGAAGGAATCTCTTACTTGACCATTGAAACTGCTTACTTAACAAGTTTTCTCTAAGGGACATGTCATTCTATTACTAATGTATAAATAAGGGGGGAAAGTTTGAGGTAGTGGACTCTTTTTGGACTCTCCCTCTGGATACGTCTTGTAGTCTCCACCGGCAGACGGAAGATTTGGCCACCCGAAGCCTGCCACTGTGCCACGTGAGAGCCACACCCAGCTTTGGTAATTCTCAAGGACTGGAGGTGTCTTACTAACCTTTTGCAGATCTGTGTAAGTGCTTGAGACTAAGTAAAGTTTAGCTTTAAGTGAAACCATTTTTGCGTTGTCCTCTTTGTGCCAGCCATCTATCGGTCAGTTGGCCGTGTCTCCCCTGATTTATTTCCTGACACCACCTCACACAGAGCAAAAGTTACCAAAAGCTTTGGGTTGAAAGAACCCCAAGTAACATAACCACCAGACCCCACTCCCCTCCCACAGCTGGGGATAGAACCCAGGTGTCCTGGATCCAAGCCCCCCCTGCTCTAACCCACTAGACCCCACTCCCCACAAATAAACTTCTCCAGTCCCACCGAAACAACCTTGGAAATCCTGGCCCTAATAATGCTGGCTAATGGGGAGTCTTCCCTGGAATAATTTGAGACCCTTCAAAAATTATATTGTGAACCTTCCAGTCCTTCCGGGCCGAAGAGACTCAGATCTCTGTAGCTAGTGACAAACTTTTCTCCCCAAAAAAGGTCTGGTTGAATATTTTTCTCTGCCTGTTGCCCAATATTACCCCCTGTCTCCACTCCCATCTCCCCATCCACTTTCCTTCCACCTCAGACCAATAGCCCCCCACTCCTCCCCGCTGTAGCTCCCACTCCCCACACCCATTCCCCACTCCATCCCCACTCCCTTCCTACACCTCTGCTCCCCTCCTGCCCCCCTACCCAGCCCCCTCCCCTCTCCCAGTAGGCCCCATTCCTGGCCCCCCATCTCATCCTCCAGTCCCCTGTCCACCTCTCCCCGGCCCTTCCGTTCCCCATTCACCCCCGTCCTGGCATCCCCCACACACTCCCCACACTCCCAGGGCCCCCTCAGCACCCTGCCTTCCCCCATCCCCCTCTCTTCCTACCCTTCACAGCACCTCAGGTGTCCCCCCTCCAGGGTCCGCTCCCCCTCCTGTCTCCCATGGCAACAGGTGGCCAAGGCTACCCACACGCCCCCATAGGTCAGGCAGGCCAGGATGCTGACGCAGGCCGTGAGGGCCAAGATGACCAGAGCCATGTGCTTGTCCGCCTGGCCCCGCACGACACACTCGAGGGCAGGGGGGCAGGCCGGGGGGCCAGGAAAGCAGCAGAAGGAAGGCACCATGGGTACCAGCAAGGCCCACAGGAAACTGACCTCAGTGGCCAGCAGCACAGCAATGCACACGGTGATGACGCTGGCACACCAGGCCGGCTGGGCGGCCATGTCGCCTCCTGCCAGGGAGCCGGTCACACCGCTGACGCCAACCGTGTTGGCTCTGGCAGCCACATTGGTCATGCCAACCAGCTTGGGGTTGGCAGCCATGCTGGATTCTCCCATCGGCTGGACCACAGCAGCCAAGTTGGATTTAGTGGCCATATTGGATTGCCCTCCCATCTTGGGTCTGGTGGCCACATGCAATTCTCCCACCAACCTGTGCTCGGTGGCCCTGTTGCAAGTGGCCAAAGCCGCAACCTCCTGCCCCCCCTTGCAGTGAGGATCGTTTTTGGGGTACACCATTCTGATGATGGTGACGGGGAGCAGGGCAATGATGGAGGAGAAGACCCAGGTGGGAGTGACGGGGTCCAGGAAGTGGCGGTTGTAGCAGACCGAGGTGCAGAAGTGCCGGGTCTCTGCTTCCAGGCCGGGGCTCCAGGCACACGCCAGATCATCCCGCGCGCTCTCCCACGGCGCACTGGCGAAGTACAGGGCCAGCAGGCGCAAACCGAGCAGGAAGAACCAGTGCTCCAGGCCCTGCCATAGCTCAGCCCCCGACAGCGCCGACAGCACCGGGTGCAGCAGGCTCACCAGCGTGGAGACAATGACCAACATCTGCCGGAAGACAGGCATGGCATGGAGTGACACGGGGGACAAGGAGGGGACGGGAACATGACTCACATGCCACCCAGGGGAGAGGTAACTCGAGGGCTTTCATTCCTTTGGGTTCTGTCTGCCTCTCTGTCCCAGGGCTGGGCTACACTGAGACTTGACACCGGCATAGCTGCAAACCCCTGAGAGATGAAATGAAGCTGACCTAACCCCCAGTGTAAGCAGCACTAGGTCAATGGCAGAAATCTTCTCTCCACCCTGCTGCCACCTCTCGAGAAGGTGGATTCACGAGGTCCACAGGAGAACTCCTCCTGTGATCATAAGTCATGTCAACACGGAGAAGCTACAGCTGTAACACTCCCGCGTTTCCAGACAAGCCCTCAGGTTCCTAGAATCTAAGGCCAGAAGGGCCCATTGGGGGTCACATAGTCCAGGGGTGGCCAACCTGAGCCTGAGAATTAACCAATTTCCATTGCCAAAGAGCCACAATAATATGTCAGCAGCCCCCATCCACTCCCCCACACACACACTCCCAGCCCCTCCCACCCACCGGCAGCCCCGCGCCTTCCCCTCCCTCCCCACAGCTCCCCATCAGCTGTCTCGTGGCGTGCAGGAGGTTCGGGGAGGGAGGAGCGAGGGCACGGCAGGCTCAGGGGAGGGGGCGAGAAGGGGTGGAGTGGCGGCAGGGCCTGGGGCAGAGCCAGGGTTGAGCAGGGAGCATGCCCCCCCCCGGCACACTGGAAAAATGGCGCCTGTCGCTCCAGCCCCGGAGTCGGTGCCTGAGACAAGGAGCCGCATATTAACTTCTGAAGAGCCGCACGGGGCTCTGGATCCAGAGATTGGACACCCTGATCTAGTCTGACTCTTGTATGCCACAGGCCAGAGAACAGCCCTGAATTAATACCCATTTAAAATTCCTTTCTCTCCTTCTCCTTCCCTTCTTCTCTTCATTTCGCCTTTTTCTTCCTTTCATCCTTTGTTTCATTCATTCTTCCCATTATTGTAATCATTATTTATTATGGCTATTATGGCCACACTTACAGACCTGGACCGAGATCAGGGCCCCAATGGCTCCAGGTGCTGCACTGATTTTCCATCTCTAGCCTAAGGTCCAGCCCTGCATTGTGCTGAGCACTGCACAGACACCCCTCCACCCCCCTCATGCCAAGATCAGGGTCCCTACTCTCTGAGCACAGGACAGACTCCCCTCCACCCCCTCAGGCCAAGGTCAAGGTCCCCGTCTCCCCAGGCACTGCACAGACACCCCTCCACCCACTCAGGCCAAGATCAGGGTCCCCGTCTCCCCAGGCACTGCACTGATGCCCCTCCACCCCCCTCAGGCCAAGATCAGGGTCCCTGTCTCCCCAGGCACTGCACAGATGCCCCTCCACCCCCTCACACAAGATCAGGGTCCCTGTCTCCCCAGGCCTTGTGCAGACCTGGACCGAGTGAGAGGCAGTCCCTGCCCCCAAGAACCCCCAGTCTTTCTTTCTCATTCCCTCATACTTTCTGTCTCAGCTCAGCCCAGCTTCCAGTACCATTCCCATCCCCCCTCACGACACCCCATTTCCCTGATACCTTTGTCTGAGATTCTCTCCGCTCTCACTCTCTGTCACTCTTTTCTCTCCTTCATCCTGGGATTCTCTATCTCACTGGACTATGGGCTCCACACCGCGGGGAAGCCACAGACAGAGAGAAATGCCAGATATGTCACCAAGACATCAACATCTTCCCAGACGCCCAACTCCCCGCCCAACTTTCTCAGATCACCTGGCAAAGGGATTGTCTGCTCCACCTATTCTGGGAAGGATCTCTGCTGGGATAGAACCCAAGAGTGAAAGTAGAAGCCAGAAGTCCAGAATCTCAGCCAACCCTACTCCATCTACTAGACCCCACTCCCCTCCAATAACCAGGGATAGAACCCAGGAGTCCTGGCTCCCAGCCCCCCCGCGCTGTAACCCACTAGACCCCACTCTGTTCCCAGAGCTGGGGATAGAAAATCTTAAATTGAATTATGAGGAAATAGGAAAAAATTATGCCTATGTTTTTATTGACAGAGCAAAGCGAGGTTGTACACTCAATTCAATGGCATTTCTCTGCCCCACCCCAAAGGTGGCCATATGCCTGTGCCAGGCAAAGAGCCCCTGTATAAACAGCACCCTCTGGGGAAACAACCCCCAGACTGGTCTGACCTGGTCCCAAGGCCTTAGCAGACAGAGAACTTGAACCTGGATAAAATAACAGTTATGGATCTAGGCAGAGAAAAACCATCTAAGAACTGAAGGACCCAGATACTTTCACCAACAGAACCAGGCCCTATAGGTGGTCTGGAAGGATTTTAGACCTGCCAGGATCTCTGGGTGGAAGGTGAGTGACACCTCATGAGCTCAGACCATATGTTCTTACGTAAGATATCTCCTTGTTGTGAGGATGCTTTTGTTCTGAACCAATGGTACTTAGCTTTACGAGTTTAAGCCAGTCCTGGCCACCAGAGCGAACAGGACGGCAGGATCAGTGCTGATGTCAGATCTGCTGAGGGAATTGCAGGTCTGGAAGGAGAACATTGCAGGATCTCACTCCAAGGGAGTTGAGGGCTAAAGGTCTGAGGGAAGGATCTATTGAGCTGGATGACAGGGCAATAGGACCAGTTTCCTCTCGGCCTGTGAGAGTGGTCTGCTCATATGAAGGCCAGGTAGGGGGTTCCACAGCCTCCCTGGGTAACCTGTCCCAGTGCCAAGCTACCTTAGAGTTAGAAAGTTTTCACTAATTTCCTACCTACATCTCCCTCGCTGCAAACTGAGCCAATTTTGTCTTCTTCTCCCACCAGCAGACATGCAGCACCACTTATCACCATCCTCTTTAGACAAGTTTCAGAGTAGCAACCGTGTTAGTCTGTATTCGCAAAAAGAAAAAGAGGACTTATGGCACCTTAGAGACTAACAAATTTATTTGAGCATAAGCTTTCCGATGAAGTGAGCTGTAGCTCACAAAAGCTTATGCTCAAATAAATTTGTTAGTCTCTAAGGTGCCACAAGTACTCCTTTTCTTCATCCTCTTTAGAGTAGCCCTTGACATATTTGAAGGCAGTTCTATCCCCTCTCAGTCTTCTCCTCTCTACACTGAACACACCCAGTTCTTTCAACCTTTCTTTATAGCTCATAAAAAGAAAAGGAGTACTTGTGGCACCTTAGAGACTAACAAATATATTTGAGCATAAGCTTTCGTGAGCTACAGCTCACTTCTCCTTTTCTTTTTGTGAATACAGACTAACACGGCTGCCACTCTGAAACCTGTCTTTATAGCTCATGTTTTCCAAACATTTTGGTTGCTCTCCTCTGAACTTTCTCCAATCTGTCCACATCTTTCTTAAAGTGCAGAGCCTCCAGATACAGATGGGATGTCTTTCTAGAAGACACTTCAGCCAAATCCAGATTATCAGGCTCAGTTCAGGGCTGAGTGAAATGTAATGGGTTGTGGTATAAGGAGGCAGACTAGGTGATCTGATGGTCCTGTTTGGTCTTCAGCTGTCAGAACAGCACATGTGACAGGGTCGAGTGGTGCAGAAAGGTCCAGCAGGATGAGCATGGATGTCTGCTCTCATCCCTTGATAGCTGGAGATCATCCATGATGCCACCAAAGCAGCTTCAATTCCATGTCCTGGCCTTCAAAGAAGGAGGGCTTCAGTGGAGAGGCATAAGAACAATTGCAGGGTTAGACAACACCCCTGATCATGGGAGACTCCAGGAGCTCAATCTGTTTAGCTGAACAGAGAGATGGTTAAAGGGTGTTTTGATCCCACATGGGGACTGCAAAGCCAGGGACGGGTGATACTACCACAGTACTACTTGCAGGGCATGCAGAGCCACCTCCGGGAGCCCTGCAGTGAGTAGGCACCACAGAAAGCACTGCCCAAAGGACCCAGAGTGACAGTACCCTGCGGTCCTCTCATTGGTCAAGCGCACTCTTTATCCCTGGAAGGTGGCCCCAGAAGTTGTCTGGATAATTACACAGATGTCTGGTCTGCTCTGACAACAGACCTCACCTTGTCTCCTCATCTCCAGTCCCTGACCCCAGCCTGATTCTGACCCTGATTCTTGCTTTTGAACCTGGCTCTAGTGATTCCTCTGACCTCACTCACCGACTACCATTCTTCATGTGTGGACCCCAGCCCAGCAATGACCACTAGGACAGACCACCCACGCCCCGGTCCCTTACAATGGAGAACAAAGCTTTGCTAATGCGCTCTTCAGTCTAGCAAACAAAACTGTTTCCAGACCCAACAGATGGAAGTTGGAGCTAGCCAAATTCAGACTAGAAACAAGGCACAAAATTTTAACAGTGAGGGGAATTAACCATTGGAATAAGGCGTAGTGGATAGTTAATAACTGGCCATTTTAAAATCTGATATGATGTTTTTCTAAAAGCTCTAATTCCAAGAGCAATTAATTGAGGCAGACCTATGACCTATGTTATACGGGAGATCAGACAAGGTGATCATAGGGGTCCCATCTGGTCTTAAAAGGTATTAATCAGACTGTGGTGGGGTCAAGGAGATTAGCTTTTATAGAGCTTGGAGTCGGATGTAGGCTTCTTTCTAAGAGTCCTCTGAAATGAGCGAGAACCAGTGGAACCATGGGACCATCCCACAGCACCAGGTGAACTAACTTGTGTTGGAGGGAGGAAGGAGGCATTTGCAGTTTCCTTCAGCAGCGACCCCGATTACTCATAACCCTTCCAGAAAAGTCTCTCTCGGTTTCATGCGTCTTTACGAGACTTTAGGCTGACTCTTTTAGGGTGCTCAGAACTTCCTGATGAGCTCTGGGAATGAAGGAGGGGCTGCTGAGTTCAGGTTGTTGGGGAAGGCTTCCTCCAAAGGAGATGATCTCAACCAAGCAGGATGACAAACCCTGGTGCTTCGTTCTCTGCAAGATCGTAAAACCTCGGGACAGGTGAAGAAATTACCTCCCTTGGCGGCTCCTTGGGGCAAGTTGAGCAGCTTCAATACAGACTGATAGGAAGCTTCACTGGACCCCACTCCACCCCCAGAGAACCCAGGAGTCCTGGCTCTCACCCACACCGCTCTAACCCCCAGTCCCCTCCCCCCCCCCCGAGCTGGGGATAGAACCCAGGAATCCTGGCTCCCAGCCCCAAAGCACTGGACCCCACTCCCCTCCCAGACCTGGGGATAGAAACCAGGAGTTCTGGTTCCCAATCATCCTGGTTCCCAGCCCCTGCCCCGCACCAAATAATTTGGTTTCTATTGAGACACCTGAGTCCTAAATCCCATCCCAGTCTCTAAACTTTAAGTCAAAATATGAAGATGCAGGAAAAATTTGCATGTAGGTTTCTATTGACAGAACAAAGGAAAGGCCAATCACTTGACACAATAGCACACCTCTGTTTTTCTGCCCCTCCCCTGAGGTGGCTGCATCTGCACATTGGACAAGGATCCCTGGATAAACATCCACCATGCCCCACCCCAGAGACAGAAGTATCTCCACACAGAGCCAGGGGTCCCTTTATAATGTGATAACTTTGGAACGCCACCTCACATTGATTCCAAAATTCCAGGGAACGTTCCAGGCATCGATGGGTAGAGCTCTATGGATTTGGGGGGAATCAGGAAAGTTATATGGGGAAAATGGGGGACACACTCAGCCCTCCCCCATCGGCCTCTGTCAGCTGAGTCAGCAGCTTCAAACACCTCTGCAATTGTCTCTAGATCAAAGCACCGCTTGTGGGTTGGAATTCACAGATTCCAGTATAACAGCCCTTTCCAGCCCAGCCGCACCCACGGTGCTGTGGCGTGTGCCAGGTTGGCGCGTGGAATTGCTGATCTGACAGACAGACAGCAGAGAAATAATTTAGCAAACAAGGAACGAGACAGGCTGACCTATTTACATATTTACATACGTCCTGGAAATCAAGGGGGGGTGGGAATGAACAGAGCCCAGGCATGCAGGGGGAGAACGGGGGCACCTGGTAAGAAGTGAGGGAGAAAAGTGGGGTGCATATGGCCCCTGGCATGGGGCACTTGGGAACATGTCCAGAGCTAGAATGGCAGAGCAAACCTGCCACCTAATGGCCACTTAGTAAGGAACAAGAAGTGGCTGTAACTCAGTGCCGGGAGCAGGGCTGTAAGTCGTCCCCATATAAATAGCCCCACACCCCATCCCAGAGGGTCCTGTCCCAGCGCCAGGCAAGGGGTCCCTGTATGAAGAGCTTCCCCTCATCCCTCATATAGAAGCCTCCTTTCCCCCTCTCCACAACAATCTTGGCACCCTCCATCCCTGCTGTTCTGCCCACTGCCCTCCCCACTTCTCCCCACTTCCTCCCTTCCCCCAAACTCACCTCCCAGTCCTTTCCCCACCCCATGCCTCCCTCCAGCCCCCCACCCTCCTCACTGCCCCCCTCCCAGTCCCCCTCAGGAGCCTCCCCTCCTCCTTCCCTCCATCTGTCTCCTGAATCTCCATCCCCCCTCCCCATCCATCCCCCCATGCCCTCTATGGGTCCCCCTGTCCCCTCCATGGGCCCCCCGTCCTCTCTACTCTCCTCCTCTTCCCTAGCTCTTCCACCCTCCCCACAGCACCCCCTCTCCCCCACTATCACCCCTTCTCCCTCCACTCCCCCCACAACCTCTGCCTCCCCCCCCAGCTCCCCCCACACACCCCACAGCCCTCTCCTTCCCCTGCCCCCTGCTGTCCCTGGCAACAGGCCCCACTCCTGAGTGCCACAATCCCGTAACCCAGGCAGGCAGCCATGTTGATGCAGGCCGTGAAGGCCAAAGTGGCCAGTGCCATGTGCTTGTTGGCTCGGCCCGGGAGGGTGCACTCCAGGATGGAGGAACAGGCCGGGCTCCCCGGGACACAGAGGAAGGAGGTTGCCAACATGGCCGGCATCTGCAGGGCCAGCACAGCCCACAGGAAGCTCATCTCCATGGCCAGCAACAGCCCCACACACAGGCCAAAGACCAGGTGGCCCCAGGGCCTGCTAGCGACCATCTTGGATTGGTCAAGTGGCTTGGCATTGTCAGCCATATTGGCTGCCTCAAGCGGCTTGACGTCGGTGGCCAGGTTTGGTCTGGTGGCCATATTGGATGTTCCAGCAGGTGCCGACCCCTCCACGTCCTTGTCCACTACAACCACCTGGACTATCCTGCTCCCTATGAGCTGCATCAGCCTGATGGCGAAGATGGTGGCCAGAAAGGCAAAGCCCCAGATGCCGAACATGGGGGCCGGGAAGTGCTGATTGTAGCAAAGCACATTGCAGAAGGTCTGGTTCTCCGAGAGCCAGTCGCAGGCTAGGATGGACTGGTCCAAGCCCCAGGGCCAACTGGCCAGGACCAGAGTCACCAGGAGCAGGCCAACGATGAAGTACCAGGGCTTCAGGCCTTGGGATCTGATTTCCGCCGAGAGGCACCCCAAGGCCGACTGGAGGAGACACAAGACACCAGAAAAAATGGTGGCCATCTGTGAAGAGAGAGAGGCCAGAGCACCCTCCACTGCCTGTCTGGCTCCCTCGCTCTTCCCTGTCCTCGGTCCCTCATCTTCTTCCTTCCTATTCCCCTCTTTCACTCAGTCTTTCCTTCCGTGTCTTTCTCATTCCTTTCTGTCCTTGCTTTTTCTGCTCCCCTTGGTTTCTTTTTTCTTTCTTTCAGGTTCCCTCATGCCACTCTTCCTTTCTCTCTCTTTTCTCATCCACTCACTCCTTCTTTGTCTTGTATTCACATTCCCTGTTTTCCTTCTTTCTCATTCCCTGGTTCCCCTTTCTCTCCTTTCATTATTTTCTTAATTTTTTTCTCATTCTCTCATCCTTGTCTTTTTTTCTTTCTTTCTTTCTTTCTTTTCCCCTTGTTCAGACCTGTCTTTCTTTCCTTTGTTTTCTTTTTCTCTCTGATTCCCTCATTCTGTTTCTCTTCCTTCTTTCTTTTTCTTTCCATAATTCTTTCATTCTCTTTCATTCATTCTTTCTTTCTGTCTCTTCCTCATTCCCTCATTCTCTTTTTTCTTTCTCTTCCTTATTCCCTCAATCTCTTTCATTCATTCTTTCTTTCTTCACCTTACTCTTTCTTTCTTATCTCCTTGTTCAGACCTTTCTTTCTTTCCTTTGTTTTCTTTTTCTCTCTGATTCCCTCATTCTGTTTCTCTTTCCTTCCTTCTTTCTGACTCTCCCTCATTCTCTTTCATTCATTCTTTCTTTTTCCCCTTACTACTTCTTTCTTTCTTTCTTTCTTTCTTTATTTATTTATTTATTTATTTATTTATTTCTTATTCCCATTTTCCTTTCTCCATGTCACCCTAGTCCATCCCACATTCCCTTTCACTCTCCCTCTTCTCCTGCAGCTCTGACTCAATCCAGAACCAGTCCAACCGCATCTGGCCCCATTGAGGCAAGGAGTTCTCTCCTGACTTTTCCAGCTCCCCGTCCCCTTGCCCAGGCCATGATATACACACCCAGCACCCCAACCCTCTTACGCCAACCTGGGGGGCGCGACACTGTGACAGAAGCTCACAATACCCCAGGCTGGATTTCCAGCCACTGCCCACCCTTGCAGCCTTGTCCCAGTACCTGTTTCGCTCATTGAGTCTCTCTTTCTCTCCCTCTGTTCATCCTCCCTCTCTTATTTCCTTCCTTCCTTCTGGGAGAGTCACAACATGAGCCAGTTGCCTCCACCCCCCACCCACCTTGTGCCCCAGTCCATGTTGTGACCTCAGAACACAATCCACCAAAGGGAAACTTGCCAGCACTTCACAGCTTCCTCTGCAGCTAGGAGGAACACAGGTGTCCTGGATCCTGCCCCCTGCTCTAACCCACTAGACCCCACTCCCCTCCCACAGGAGTCCTGGCTCCCATCCCTCCCCCGCCCTGGCTCCCATTCCACAGTCTCTCGTATTTAAGTTGAACTTTGAGCATATTGGGACAATCATAATTTTTATAAACCAGTTGTCAAAATAAGCAGTTTGATAAATGTTTGAACCACAACAAGTCAGCCCTATAGGACCCAATTCTGAAAGCAATTTGAAGTGGGAGACTCAGTACGGGTGCTCTCCCCTAGCAGTCAGTGCTGATCTCATCACCGGGCGAGCGGTCCCCATATAAACAGCCCCTACACCCCTCCCCAGAAGCAATCGCATCTCAGTGCTGGGTGAGGGGTCCCCATATAAACAGCCACTGCACCCCTCCCCAGAGACGACCACATCTGAACACCAGGTGAGGAGTCCCCATATAACCAGCCCCCATGCCCCACTCTAGAGGTGGCTGCATTCCTGGCCATCTTTGAGCATGCACAGTATCAGAGGTCATTTGGGGAGGGTGGAATTTGTTCACTCCTCCCATAAGGTCAGTCCAGGTTCCCTCTGTGTCGTGCCCACACCCATGTCATTGATGGTAGATTGATGGGGGTCTCTGCTCTGTGAGAGGGGTCTGCTCAATAGTCCATGATTCTACAGGTTCCCTCCTTTTCTTCCCCTTCCCTGCCATCTTGGTTACGCCAATCGCCTTGAGCAGGGCGGCCATCTTGGATACTCCTATCACTTTGGGCTGGGCAGCCATCATGGATACCTCAACCAGCATGGGCTGGGCAGTTGTCTTGGATACACCATCCAGTTTGGGCTGGGCAGCCATCTTGAATCTTTCAACCAGTCCCTCTTCCCCCCACTCCCTACTTCCCTTCTTCCCACAGTCATTCCCTCACCCCTATCTCCCCTGGCACTGGGCCGCCCTCCCCAGCCTCATGATCCCATAGGCAAGACAGGAGGCTATATTGACACAGGCCATGAAGGCCAGAGTCACCAGCGCCATCTTCTTGTCGGCCTGCCCCAACAGGGCACACTCCAGGGCCGGGGGGCAAGGGGGAGCCCCAGGACAGCACTGGAAGTAGGCCCCTGACACCAAGGGTAACTGTAGGGCCAGAATAGCCCACAAGAAGCCCAGCTCAGTAGCCAGGAGCAGCACCACGCATAAACCAAATGCTGGGGAGCGCCAGGCTGAGCTGGCAGCCATCTTAGCTCCTGGAGTGACCATCTTGGATTGGCCAACCCATTGGGACTCAGAGTCCATATTAATTATGTCAACCCGGTTGGCTCCAGAGGCCATATTGGGCTCTCCAGCCAACTTGGTTTTGGCAGCCATGTTGGGTTTGGCGGACATATTGGTTGCATCAGTTGGTCCTGCTGACTCCTTGTCCCCTCTGGCCGCAGCCCGTCGGCTGAACTGGGCATGAATCAGCATCATGAGGCCCATGGGGAGCAGGGTGGCGAGGAAGGCGAAGCCCCAGAACGAGGAGACGGGGGCTGGGAAGCGCTGGTTGTAGCACAGGGCGGCACAGAACGGTTGGGAGTCCCCATTGACCGAGGTCCAATTACAGGCCAGGTCTGGTTTCACCGAAGCCCACGGCCCATCAGCTATAAAGAGAGCAACGAGGCGGAGACATAGGAGGAAATACCAGGGGGCCAGGCTGTGGCATCGGGCATCACTGCCCAGGATGGCCAGTGCCGGGTGGAGACGGGCCAGGGCAGCAACAACGGCAGCCATCTGCGGGTTGGGGGAGGAAGGATTAGAGGTATATTTGGGAGCAGGGCCCCTAAAGTTCACTCATTGCTCCCTCCTTGCTTCCTTTCCTTCCTTCTCGCTCCCTTGTCTGTCTTCTTCCCTTTCTCTCATTCCCTCTTTCCTGGCTTTCTTTCCTGCATTCATTTCTTTCTTCCCTGCTTTCCCATTCCTCAGCTCAGCTCCTCTGTTGTTTCTACACCTCACACCCCACCTCATGCACCCATCCTCCCACCCTGCCCCTGCCCGCCCCACATCCGGTCTAGTGATCCATCCCCTCTGCTGCCCCCAAGGGACCAACCCCAACTTAGCCCATCATGGCTGGGGCTGGGGAGGGTGCTAAAACAGCTGGGCCCTCAGAAGGGGGATTCCACCCCTGCCCTGACCCCCCCAGAGCCTACCTACTCCGGCGTCTTTTTCTCTCTTTCTTTCTCTGTGTCTTAACCCCGCTATCCTCTCTTCTGATCGGTGAGAGTTCCTCCCTCTGGCCAGCTGCCTCCACCCCACCCCTCTCCCCTTCCCTTTTTCAGTCGCCTGAGGGGGCTGTGATTTCTCTGAACCCCCAACGCCCAGAGCAGGACAGCAAAAAGGAAACATGAAGTGAAACCCCGTGCAGGGAACCAGCTCCCAAAATATCAGCTCACTCCTGTGCAACTGCACCCAGCCCCCTGCACAGATATTAGACCCCCAGAGTCCTGGCTCCCAGCCCCCCCCCCACTGTAACCCCCTGGACCCTGCTTCCCTCCCAGAGCTGGGATAGGACCCACAATTCCTAGCTCCAAGGCCCCCCAGCTCTAACCATTGGACCCCACATTCTTCCCAGAGCTGGGGATAGAACCAAGGAGTCCTGGGTCCCGAGGCCCAGCACCCCCTGCTCTAACCCACCAGCCCCCACTGTAGAACCGATCAATGAAATTGTTTTTAATTGCTCACTTTATTAATATAACTTCATAAGCAACGTTTTGTGAATGAAACAACATTCATTCATAAAGCTGGTTACCCCACTAACTGGCTAATTGAGTTTCACTTTCAATCCAATTGCTGCTTAAATCGCTGAAACTTGCACTGTTTCAACATTGTAACTTCTGGTCACTGTTTGCCAGTCCTTACACTTGTCCATATTGTAACTCAAACTCTATTTTAACTAGTCCCAAACTCCATTTTAAAATGTACACTCCATTTTGTAAACCCTGCTGCAACCTTCATTTTGCAAAACCCTGCTGTAATGTTATTTGTGTAGTTTAGATGTGCGAATGAGGTATGTATGGATGATGGAATCAACCTCCAGCCCCAGCCCATCCTGATGAAATAAAGTGTAAATACCCAAGGGCTGAAGATGCCGACAACAGCCCTGACAAAGCAAGAAGAGTCCATCCTCAAAAGAAAAGAACAAAGGTAGAATTGAAGGAACATCAAAGCCAGGTCCTAGGCTGAAAGTCATGTCTGCAATTGCGGGGTGATCACACCGAACCTAGAGGCAGCGTGAGACAGCAAGACCTATAGACTCTGGATTCAAATTAAAGTCTACAAAAGGGATAGGTGAGATGGAAGACTTTGGAGGGTAACATTCTGCTGCCAACATGGAAGGGCATCGGTGCATGGCCAACAGAGACCCAGCCCTTCCGGTGTGACGAAGCAGGGAGGGAGGAGTTTTGACCTGGGAATGTGTCAGGGGAGTTTCACTGGGGATGGGAGACCTGAGAGCCTGTCACCTGAGCCAGGACAGGGAGGGGGGAGGTAACACCTCTGCCCTGGAATGTGGACAAAGGCTGCAGGAGGGAGCTGGCTGGGGGGGGTTGGTTTCAGTTTGGTGCTGGGTGGTGGAACGCAGGGAACCCCAGGGCTGGGGTCTCAGTTCCCTGCCCCCCAGAAGGACTTGACTGAGGGGTCCTGGTTGTACCCACAAGCTCTGTTTTAGACTGTGTTTGTATTGTCCAACAAACCTTCCGCTTTACTGGCTGGCTGAGCATCACGGTGATTCCCAGGAAGAAGGGCACAGGGTCCGGACTCCCCCACACTCCGTGACAACTGGTGGCAACTGTGTGATGTACTGCATCCCGTGGACGGTGCTTCCTGCAGTAAGTGACTGGGGAACAGTAAAACGAAGGGGGATTGATGGGGACCAGGCATCCTGAAGATTCAGAGAGAGACGGTTTCAGGGGTCAGTTAACCCCTGGGAGTGTGTGACCAGAGAGAAGGACTTTTGCAGTAGCAGGGTCCCCCGGGGGATTGCAGCGAGCGGTCCCGGGATGGAGGAGTCTGCAGCTCGACCCTGGCAAGGAGGTGGGGTGACCTCAAGAAGGACTGGCACCCTAGGGGTTCTTCCTGGAAACCGTGGAAAGCTGCCCAGGCCTACGAGTGGCAAGGAGAGAGATGTTTGCTAAACGCCTTAAGAGCGACGTGGTGGAGCTGAGCAGGCAGAGGGGGTTGCGCATTGGGAGGTCCACCAAGGAACAGCTGATTGCCCAGTTGGAGGAGAGGGATCGCTTGGATGACCCGATCCCTGTCCCTGAGGGAAGCCACCCAGTGGATGCAGCGTGGGCCCTGGGGCCTGACCGGGCTGAGAGGGGTCACACTGCTACCGAGGACATCCCAAGACCCTTCCTACCTATGCCTGGGGGAGGGGTTAAGGGAAGCCCAGTGAATACCGAGGGCACCCTGACCCCGGCAGCCAGCAGGGAATCCTCCCGGCAGAGCTCCCCATCACTGGAGTGGAGGTGGCTGAAATGGGAGAGGGAGATGAAAATGATGGAGCTGGAGAATCATGAAAAGCATCATCAGCATGAGCGGGAGAAGAAGAAGAGGCAACGTCAGCATGAGCTGGAGCTGGCCAGGCTGAGGAGCAGTGGGGCCCCGGCTGCGGTGAGTGAGGGGGGACCCAAGACTGCAAGGAGCTTTGATAAGTGCTTCCTGGCCCAGCGTAAGGAGGGGGAGGACATAGATAGCTTCCTGACGGCCTGTGAGAATGCCTGCGAGATGCACAGGGTTGACCCTGCAGACAGGCTCCAGTTTCCCATCCCCCTACAGGACCCCAAAGCCATGGAGGCGTACAGCCGAATGATAGGGGTGGAGGCAGGGGACTATGAACTGTTCAAAAAGGCCCTGCTCCGTGAGTTTGGGCTGACCTCCGAGATATACCAGAAAAGGTTCCGGAGTCAGCGTAAAATGCCTGAGGTCACATACCTACAACTGGTCAACCGAATGCAGGGATATGCCTGCAAGTGGACAGCTGGGGCCCAAGCTAAAGAGGACCTGCTTGACCTAATTATACTGGAGAAACTGTATGAACAGTGCCCTTCCGACCGGAGGCAATGGTTGGTGGACAAAAAGCTAGAGAACCCACAGCACGCAGGGCAGCTGGCCAACGAGTTTGTGAACAGTTAGTCCGGGGGTAGCAGGGAGGAGTCCCAAAAGAACAGGCCCCCACGATGCAGAGAGAGAATCACCATGGGATCTCCCAGCAGGGAAATATGGAGAACCCCCTCCCAAGGGAAACGCCTGGCATCGGGACCCTCCGACCCGCTCGAGGGGACCGTGACCTGAGCTGCTATCACTGTGGCCAGAGAGGCCACGTACGGACCCAGTGACCCAGGCTCAGGGACAGACTGAGCAGACCCAACCTACCCAGGGTTAACTGGGTAGGGATCCAGCTGGACGAGGGGCAGACGACCCAGGAAAGGGGGGCTGCCAGCTTACCACCTGCTCAGGAGGGAAGAGTACCCCAGGCCAGCTCCGCCAGAGGGCTGGAGCTGTGGACTCAGGGTTCTCGGTTTACAGGGTGGGCGCGGGGATGTCCCTCCAGAAAGAGTGCCTTGTTCCCCTGGAGGTGAATGGGAGGAAGGTCAATGGATACTGGGATACGGGCACGGAGGTGACGCTGGCCCGGCCCGAGGTGGTGGCCCCAGATCGGGTGGTGCCCAACACCTACCTGAACCTGACGGGGGTGGGCAGGACCCCATTCAAGGTGCCTGTGGCAAGGGTACACCTGAAATGGGGGGCCAAGGAAGGCCCCAGGGATGTGGGGGTACACCACCATTTGCCCACTGAGGTTTTGATGGGGGGGGACATAGAGAACTGGCCAAGCAACCCCCAGAACGCCATGGTGGTGACCCGTAGCCAGAGCCGGCGAGGGGCACTGCATCCCGACCTCGGGGAGGGTACCACACCGGAGGCACAGAACCCTACCCTGGTGGGGAGGGAGCGCCCAGGGACAAGGTTCAGAGAGGCTGTGGCCTCTGTTAAGGAAAAGTGAGCATATGTGACTCCATTTTGCTTTGGGGCCCACCATTGTCTAAAAGCAAGCACATCATACACCAGGAGGAGGGTTCCTTAGATACTGCATTCCTGTGAAATCCCCCCCCCCACCCGCCTTGTTTCCAGCCTGTCTCGACACCCAGTTTCTGTTCTTTGTCTGTTCCTAACTCCCTGCGTCCTGGCCTTGATGTGAGCCTCCCGTCCTGATAAGAAAGGCTACTGGTGCATTGCTTTAGGGCCATGTTGTGTAGTTGAAGTAATAGTTTAACACAGGGAATGTACCTAGCAGGGATAGGTGGTAGATAAGAAGAGGGTTTGTCTATTGGCTAAGGTTTCTGATGCACGAGAGCAACATGCTTTGCTAAAAGGTATATAATCTTTGTATAACCTGCATTAGAGGTCCCCTTCTGACTAGCAGGGGGGTACCATGCTCGAGCGTAATAAACTTAATATCTTTGGGAATTCTGCAGTTGTGGACTTTGTTCGTGTGCCTCAGCCTAGATTCAAACTGCACGTGACCTATCAGGTATAATTCGCAACACCTCAGACCCAGCCAGCGAGAGAGAGCAGGTCCTCATCCCTTCCCCAGCTGCTGAGTTCCAGGCCGAGTTGCAGAAAGATCCCTCCTTGCGGAAGCTCAGGGACCTGGCCGACCTCAGTGTGGTACGGACCATGAGGAGAGGTTGCCGAGAGGTTGCCGGGAGAGGTTCCTGTGGGAGAAGGGGTTCCTGTACCGAGAATGGGCTCCCCCAGAGGAAGTAGAGTTCTTCGGGGTCAGGAGGCAGCTGGTGGGTCCCCCAGAAGTATCGTCGCAAGCTCCTGTACCTGGCCCATAACATCCCCCTCTCAGGGCACCAGGGAATCTGGCGCACCCAGCAGAGGCTGGTACAGAACTTTTACTGGCCTGGGTTATTGCCGATCCTGTGACCCCGTCAGAGGGTGGGGAAGGCCCGGGACAAGGGGAAAGCGGCTTTGAGACCTTTGCCCATCATAGAGGAACCTTTCCAGAAGGTGGCCATGGACATAGTGGGGCCTCTCAGCAAGACGACCCGGTCGGGGAAGAAATACATTCTGGTGGTGGTAGATTTTGCTACCCCGAGGCGGTGCTTTGAGCTTCCACTGAAGCAGACACAGTGGCAGATGCGCTGCTGACCATTTTCAGCCGCGTGGGGTTCCCCAAGGAAGTCTTGACAGACCAAGGATCCAACTTCATGTCAGCCCTGCTCCGGTGCTTGTAGGAGAAATGTGGGGTCCGGCACAACTGGGCCTCAGCATATCACCCCCAGTCCAATGGGCTGGTGGAAAAGTTCAATGGGACACTAAAGATGATGCTGAAAACCTTTATGAACCAGCACCCACAGGATTGGGACAAGCACTTACCTCACCTGCTGTTCGCGTACAGGGAGGTACCCCAGGAGTCTACCGGATTTTCGCCTTTTGAACTGTTATATGGCAGGAGGGTGAGGGGCCCCCTGGACCTGATGAGAGACGAATGGGAGGGGAAAACCACTCCCGATGGAGAGTCAGTGGTGGAGTATGTCCTGATCTTCTGAGAGAGACTTTCTGAATTCATGGGCCTGGCCAGGGAGAATCTGGCCAGAGCCCAGAAGAAGCAGAAGGTCTGGTATGACCGCACGGCGCGCACCCGCGTCTACACCACTGGGGATCAGGTGATGGGTCTCATCTCCGTGAGAAAGAACAAACTACAGGCCACCTGGGAGGGCCCATTCAAGGTCGTCAAGCAGCGAAATGAGGTAAACTATGTGGTGGAGCTGTCGAACCGGGCGCACCACCGCCGGGTGTATCATGTGAATATGATGAAACCATATTATGCCGGGGGAATGTGATGTTGGCCGTGTGTGGACATTGGGAGGAGCTGGGAGATGGCCCTTTAGTAGATCTATTCCCTGGGACCAGAGCTGGTTCACCCCTGGAAACAATTCCCCTCTCGGATCAGCTCACCCCTGCCCAGCAAGCTGAGATCGGGGGGTGCTGCATCCGTACCGACAGCTGTTTTCCAACCAGCTTGGACACACTAATCTGACTGTCCACCGGGTGCAGACAGGGTCGCACCCGCCGATAAGATGCTCCCCCTTCCGAGTCACAGGGAAAACTGCTCAGGACCTGGAAAGAGAGGTCAGGGACATGCTGGCTTTGGGGGTGATCCAGCCATCTGCCAGCCCTTGGGCCTCGCCGGTGGTGCTGGTCCCCAAAAAGGACGGGTCGATCCGGTTCTGTGTGGACTATTGGAAGGTCAATGCCATCACTGTATCTGATGCCTACCCCATGCCCAGGCCTGACGAGCTCCTAGACAAGCTGGGAGGAGCCTGGTACCTCACCACCATGGACCTTACAAAGGGCTACTGGCAAGTGCCGCTGGATGCAGATGCCCGGCTGAAATCGGCCTTTATCACCCCTCTGGGGCTTTACAAGTTCCTGACCCTGCCTTTCTGCCTCAAGGGAGCGCCGGCCACCTTCCAGCGCCTGGTGGCTCAGCTACTGAGGGGGATGTTGAGTTTTGCCGTGGCGTATATTGATGACATCTGTGTCTTTAGCCAGACCTGGGAGGACCATGTGTCCCAGGTTAGACAAGTGCTGGACCAACTCCAGGAGGCTGGTGTCACAGAGTCCCCGGGTGATGCTCTGGAACTGCTCCCTACGAATCCAATCAGGACTCTGGGGGAGTCTCCTCTCTGGGAGCAGCCTGTCTGCGGGACACTCAGCTCACCAGCTTCCCCCTTCCTGGGTCTGACCTTGGAGCATCCAGAATCCTCTGCCCCTCCGGGCACTTCCCACAGCAAGTCCGCCCAAGCGGGGTCCTGGGGAAGCCAGAGGGTCCTGCCCCCCAACTCCGCAGTCAGACGTGACTCTCAGGCAGCCAGTAAAACAGAAGGTTTATTAGATGACAGGAACATGGTCTAACACAGAGCTTGTCGGTGCAGAGAACAGGACCCCTCAGCCGGGTCCATTTTGGGGGGCAGTGAGCCAGACAACCACGTCTGCACTTCATCCATGTCCCCAGCCAGCCCCAAACTGACCCCCCCTCCAGCCCCCCCTCCTCTGGGCTTTGTCCCTTTCCCGGGCCAGGAGGTCACCAGCTTCCTTTGTTCTCCCACCCTTTAGTTCTCACCTTGCAGGGGGGAAGGGCCAGCCCATCAGGTGCCAGGAAACAGGGTGTCGGCCATTGTCTGTGTCCAGACCCCTGCACACACCTGTCCTCTAGGGCTCTGCAAGGATCACGCACCCTTATCCCACCACCTAGATACTTAAGAACTGCCTAGGGGAAACTGAGGCACCCCCACACTATTCAGAGGAAACATAAGAACAGTCCTGCTTCGTCACAGCTGGGATGACCATAAAAGCGGAGAAGTGCAAGGTGGGGAGGGCTGAAGTATCTTACCTGGGCCATCGGGTGGGGAGCGGCCGCCAAAACCCGGAACCAGCTAAGGTGGAGGTGATCAGAGACTGGCCCGCTCCCCACACCAAAAAGCAGGTCCAAGCCTTTATTGGGTTGGCAGGGTACTATCGAAGGTTTGTGCCCCTCTTTAGTGCCATAGCCCCCCCCATCACTGAGCTATGCAAGAAGGGGAAGCCAGACAAGGTGGTCTGGACCGAGCAGTGCCAGGAGGCTTTCCGGGCGCTGAAGGAGGCTCTGGTCAGTGGCCCAGTTCTGGCAAACCCAGACTTTGACAAGCCCTTTATGGTGTTCACAGATGTCTCAGACACGCGACTGGGGTCGGTGTTAATGCAGGAGGATGAAAAGAGGGAGAGACACCCCATCGTGTACCTGAGCAAGAAGTTGCTACCCCGGGAGCAACACTACGCGGCCATCGAGAAGGAGTGCCTGGCCATGGGGTGGGCCCTCAAGAAACTAGAGCCAGATCTCTTCGGGCGACACTTCACCGTGTGCACCGACCACTCTCCCCGACCTGGCTGCAGCAGATGAAAGGAGCCAACGCCAAGCTCCTGAGGTGGAGCCTGCTCCTGCAGGATTAGGACATGGACGTGGCCCATGTGAAGGGAAGTGCCAACATGATAGCGGATGCGTTGTCCCGGAGAGGGGGCCCCGAACTTCCCCAGGTCACTGGTCAGAGGGACCCCGCTCAGTTCAGTCTCGAAGGGGGAGAGATGTGACGCAGCAGGGAGAGGGGAGTGTTGACATGGGAATGTGGCAGGGGGGTTTCACTGTGGATGGGAGACCTGAGAGCCTGTCACCTGAGCCGGGAGGGAGAGGGGGAGGTAACACCTCTGCCCTGGGAATTTGGACAAAGGCTGAAGGAGGGAGCCTGCTGGGGGGGGGTTTGGTTTCAGTTTGGGGCTGGGTGGTGGAATGCAGGACTGGGGTCTAAGCTCCCTGCTCCCCCAGAAGGACTTGACTGAGGGATCCTGGTTGTACCCCCAAGCTCTGTTTTAGACTGGGTTCCTATTGTCCAATAAACCTTCCGTTTTACTGGCTGGCTAAGAGTCATGGTGAATCCCAGGAAGAGGGGTGCAGGCCCCAGACTCCCCCACACTGACAGACTCCCCCAGACACCCAGCTTTCCTGGCCAGTTAGCCGCCACAAGCTATGAACCCAAGCTACATTCAGGACTGGTAACTATACAGCAGCTGCAGAACATTTGGGGTGTGTGTACATAGGTATTAGATATTAGTTATTGGTCATAAATCAAATTGTGTTCTAATAAATGTGACATCTTGTCTTATCCCCTGAAATGCTCCTGTGTAGTTTTGTCTACATAACACCACTCCCCTCCCAGAGCTGGGCAGAGAACCCAGGAGTATGGGATGTGTAGCAAGATGTTTAGTGTGCCCATAAAATCGATATCTAGGTGGGGCTGGGCTCAGGCCAGGCATCTCCCTCCACGCACATGTGTGTGTGTGTGTGTGTGTGTGTTTAGGTATAGAGAGAGAGGGGCTCAGCTGACAGAATCCGACCCCACCCCCACCAGCTCCGAGCATAGCTCCAGCCAGGTACGGGGGGCGGGTGGATCACGGGGCCTGTCCCATCTGGGCAGCGTGGGATTCAATCTGGCCCCAGACCCGGGGGACTGGCTGGCTCAAGGGAGTGGGAGTCCAGGTTTTCTGACTCAGTTTCCGTTTCAGAGAAAGAGGAAGTGGGGAAAAGGGGAAGGGTAGTCAAGATCGAGGGTGCAGAGAAAGCCAGGACTCCTGGGTTCTCTCCCCAGCTCTGGGAGGGGAGTGGGGTCTAGTGGGTAGAGTGGGGATGGGGGGTTGGGAGGTAGGACTCCTGGGTTCTCTCCCAGCTTGGGGAGGGATAAAGCAGCATCATTTTCTGGGAACCACATATCAGTTCCTCTTTCCAGCTAGAGGTTTCAGAGACCAAAATATCAGCTCCCACGCCCCTCCCCCCACTCCTCCTTCCTTCCCAGCTGGGAAAGGAGCCTCCGTTCTCCCCACTGCTCAGACCCCCCAGAGACCCTGGGGCCATGGAACACGTCCCCTTCCTCCTCCTCCTCCACCTCCACCTCCAACAGGGCCTGTGTGGTAAGAAATTCCTCCTCCACCTCGCAGGGGGTCTAGGCCCCCCTTAACTCTGACCCTGCCTCTCACTCCCGACCCGCAGCCCCTGGCAGCCCAGCCCTGCCCCACTGGCCAGCCCTGCCGGTACCCCTCACTCCCGACCCACAGCCGCTGCCAGCCCAGCCCTGCCCCCCAGCCCTGCCGGTGCCCCTCACTCCCGACTCGCAGCCCCTGCTAGCCCAGCCCTGTCCCCCCAAGCTCTGCCAGTGCCCCTCACTCCCAACCCATAGCCCACAGCTTTTTCTTTCCCAGATGCAGTTTGTGGGGATGTGGAAGGTATCCAAGGGGGTGAGGTCGTGTACCCCAAGATCCGAACCAATGGCAGCATCCTGGAGTATCGCTGCCCCCCGAACAGCTACGCCTACCCTGTGAGCTGGAGGGTCTATCAGTCCAGCGGGAAGTGATCACCTCTGAGGAATGCCTTCGAGTCAGCCCAGAGACCTTTCTGCGTCAGTGAGTAGGACCCAGGAGTCCTGGCTCCCTGCCCCCACTGCTCTATCCACTAGACCCCCACTCCCCTCCCAGAGCTGGGGAGAGAACTCAGGCCTCCTGGCTCCCAGCCCCGCCTTCTCTAACCCACTCGACCCTCCCTCCGCTCTGAGAACCCAGGAGTCCTGCACCTCCCCCCTCTCCGCTGCACTGGCTACATCACCTTCGAGAATGGGTAGCACCAGCCTCAGCAGAACAAGTACAGGGTCGGGGACACGATCACCTTCCACTGCCAGCCCAGGCACCGGCTCTTCGGCACAGCCCGCCACAACTTCCTGGCCAACGGCAAGTGGAGCGGCCGCACGGCCGTGTGCAACCCCGAGGGTGAGTGGGGCTGGGCAGGGGCTGGGAGCCAGGACACCTGGGTTCTCCTGGCTCTGGGTGGGGAGTGGGGTCTGGTGGTTAGAGCAGTGGGGGCGGGAATCGCCCATTCCCATCTACCCCCACTCTGTGGGGACTCCCGACCATGCAGCCCCTACCCCAGGTGGTTAATGCAGCTGGGGTCTGTCTCCCTGCAGACTCCCTGCGCCCCTCGCCAGGCATCCCCCTTGGGGGGCATCACCAGGGCCTCATCTTCGAGCCAGGCAGAGCAGCGAGGTTCACCTGCCTCCGGGAGCTGGTGCTGCGGGGCTCTCTCCGCCGCGTCTGCCAGAACTCGGGCCGGTGGTCAGGGGAGGAGCCACGCTGTGAGGGTGAGTTGCACACCGAGCCCCAGCTGTCCCCCTGACCCGGGGGTCCTTCTGTCCCTTGTGTGTATGTTTTTCCATCCAACCTCCTTCCAGCACCCAGCACTGGGCCCCCACCCGTGGTTCCCAAGGGATGGTCTGTACTGTACCCCATTGGGGTGGCTCTCCAGGCCCCCTTATCCCATGGGGGTCTCCCTGCACCCCACCCCCATCCATACCCCCCTGCTGACCAGCTCTGAACCCCCAGGCCGCTACGCTTACGACAACGTGAGCTCTGTGGCCAAGCACCTGGACATGTGGGAAGAAATCATGGCGCATGCACAAACAGGTCAGGGTCAGCATGTTGTCCCCCACCCTGGGGGCACCAGCCCCCGCTCACCACCCCCAACATGCTCAGTCAGGAGCCCCAAGGACTGGGGGGGCCCAAGACCAGCCCCAAAGATCCGCTTGGGCATCCCGCAGGCATCTGCAGAGCCCTGCGGATCCGCGGGTCTCTGCTTTACATCCACTGACCAGTTCTGCGGAGAGCAGCATGGATGCAGATACAAACTTTGTACCCGTGCAGGGCTCTGACAGTAAGAGCCAGGCAGGCAAACTGTGAGGAACCACAGCCCAGACCCTCCACCTGCCCTAGGCATGGCACTTGGGGGACAGGGACACTAGCTCGGGCTGCTCGGGCCCCCTTCCCAGGGCAGGTGGAGGGACCCAGCCTCCCCACAGCTGCCCACCCGGGCTCCAGTGAGTGGGTGCCTCAGAGCCACAGCCTGGCCCCAGTAAATAGCGCCCTGCAAATTTGTGGCACTCCACAGATCGGAAGCAGACACATTTTTGTATTTGCGCAGGGCTCTAGTCATCTGAGCCAGGACAGTGGATGAGGGAGAAGCAGTGAGGGAATAGAGGGATGGAGGGGTGTGTGGGGATGGATGGGAGAATAGATGGATGGACAGATGGATGGATGGGATGGATGGCAGGGGAGATGGATGGATGGATGGATGGATGGCATGGGAGATGGGGGATGGATGGATGGACAGACGGATGGTTGGGATGGATGGCAGGGGAGATGGATGGATGGATGGTAGGGGAGATGGATGGATGGACGGACGGATGGATGAGATGGATCTTGGGGGGATGGATGGATGGATGGATGGATAGATAGGCAGACAGCAGGGGTAGCTCCCATGCAGATTAGCAGGTTGTCCCTGACTGCTGATCTCAAAACCCCTTTATTCTCTCTAGCCATCTCGTCCCAGCCAGGGTTGACCAAGGCCATGGCTGGGGGCGGGGGGCTGGGACCCTGAGGACTGTGCGGGAAGCTCCTTTCCTGTCTTTGTCTAACTCACCCCCACCCCCAGGCGCCAACATATACTTTGTCCTGCACACATCGGGCAACATCGGGGCTGAGAATCTGAAAATGAGTGGGGAATTCATCATCGCCATCATGGAGCAGGTAAGCGGAGGCCAGCTCTGCTGGTGCCCCTCACTCCCGATCCACAGCCCCCTGCTAGCCCAGCCCTGCCCCCCAGCTCTGCCACTGCCCCTCACTCCTGACTCGCAGCCCCCTGCTAGCCCAGACCCTCCCCCCAGCTCTCCCAGTGCCCCTCACTCCTGACTCGCAGCCCCCTGCTAGCCCAGACCCTCCCCCCAGCTCTCCCAGTGCCTCTCACTCATGACCCGCAGCCCCCTGATAGTCCAGCCCTTTCCCCCGACACACTAACACTGGGGCTCTCACAGGCCACCCGGGTCTCTGCCTAAGTCTGGTTCACAGTGGTGGCATTCGCCAGCTCTGCCCAGCTGGTATCGGTTCTGACCCAGAATCCCACAGAAGCGGAGGAGACCTGGAGCGGTTCCAGAACACAAGTGAGGTGTGGGTCCTGGCACTGGGTGGTGTTCTATGTTGTGTTTCACTGCATTGGGGTGCACTGAGTGTTGTGTGTTAACTTGTGTTGCTGTGTGATGCAGTTCCTGCTGTGTAGCTGTGTTGTGGTGATGGGGTTGTCATTGTGTTGTTGCATCATGTCATTGTGGTGATGAGGTTGTTGTATGTTGGTTAGTTATGCTGTAGTAATGGGGTTATCATTGTGTTGCGGTCATGGGGTTGATGTGTGTTGTGTTCTGTTGTGTTGTCAGACTTGTGCTGGTGTGGTAAGCTGTGTTTGTCATTGTGTTGTGGTGACGGGATTGTCTTTGTGCTGATGGGGTGACAGGATCGTCCTTGTGTATTGTTTTAGGTTGACAGGGTTGTCATTTTGTTATTGCATGTTGGGTTGTGTCATTTTCCTGTGGTGACAGGGATGTGTTATTGTGACGATGGTCTTGTCATTGTGTGTTGTGTTCTGTTTACAGGGTTATCACTGTGTGTTGTGATGTGGTGTTGTGGTGCCAGGGCTGTTGTTGTGTGGTGACAGAGTTGTCATTGTGGTGCAGTGTTGTGTTGACGGGGATGTTGTGTTGGGGGTGACAGGTTTATCCTGGTATTGTTGGTGTGGTGGGGTTGTTGTGTTGGGATGAGGGGTAGTCATTGTGTTGTTGTGTAGTGTTGCATGACAGGGTTGTTGTGTTGTGCTGTGGTGATGGGGTTGTCATTGTGTGTTGTGTTGTTAGGGTAACAGGTTTGTCCTGGTGTTGTTGTGTTGCTGGGTGGTGATGGCATTGTCACTGTACTGTTGTATAGTGTTGTGGAGAGGAGCTGTTTCAATGTGCTGTGGTGATGGGGTTGTTATATGTTACGTCGCTGGAGGGTTATACTGGATTGCTGGGGTGACAGGGTTGTGTGTGCTGTGTTGTTGTGGTGATGGGGTTGTCATGTCCCACCCCCAGACAGCTTCACCCAGCGAGGCACCAACATGGGGGCGGCATTGGGGCAGGTTCTGTCCCTGATGCAGACGGTGCTGCCCAGAACCAGCGCCAGGAAACACATCGTGATTCTGATCACAAGCAATGAGACAGACCCCCCCCAGGGCAAATACCTCCCCAGGGCACACATTTGGGGTTAACACCCCCATAGACCTTCCTGCCTCTGGGGATCCCCCCAGACATCCCCACCCTAGGACCCCCAGGGATCCCTATGCCCCCTCAGCCCCCCACCAGCCCCCAAGGCAGGGCCTGGCTGGCTCAGGGGGGTGGAAATGGGGCACAGGGCCTTGTCCCTAGAAGGCACTCCCTAGTGACCCCCTACACCCCACTCACCGCAGATATCTTTGCTCTGCAGGTCGGGGATGCCCACAAGGAGCAGATGGAGCGAATCGCCACAAAGAAGCCAGGAACCCAAAGATCCTTCTACCTGCAGAACTACCGAGACCGGGGGCCCTGACCCAGCTGGTGCGGGGCTTGGGTGAGTGGGGGGCACTCCGGCTCTGGCAGGGGAATGGGGTAGACCAGGGGAGGGGAGGGCTGGGAGCCAGGACACCTGGGTTCTCTCCCTGGCTCTGGGGGGGGGGGGCTGGTGGGTTAGAGCAGGGGGCTGGGAGCCAGGACCCCTGGGTTCTCTCCCAGCCCTGGGAGGGGAGGGGGATCCCTCCAGCCCCCCTCAGCCCCTGCCTCTGTGTCTCCAGGTGAAGAACTTGGCTGTGGGGTGCGGGGCATGGGGCGGAGCCGGTTCATCAGGTGAGTTTTCCGTGGGGAGCAGGCGGAGGAGAAGCAGTGGCCCTGGCAGGTGTCTCTGAAGTTCAAAGACAAGGTAGGAGGCCCCTCCTGGTTCCCCCCCCCCAGGCCACCCTGTCTTCCCACCCCCTCCACTGAGCCACCTTTCTCCCCCCCCAGAATCAACACAATAGGGGAGGGGGCTCGATTGTAGCCCCCTCCTGGATTCTGACTGCGGCCCACAACGTCTGGGATGCCGAGGCCGGGCGAGCCATGGCCCCGGAGCAAGTGACTGTACTTGTAGGTGAGACTGGTGCTAGGGGGTGCCCGGGGTCAAGGGCCTCGGCAGGGGGTGCTATGCCCTGTGGAGCAGGCAGGGGGCTGGGTGGGGTGGCAGGGGGCTGGGCAGGGGGTGCCATGCTGCGGGGGGCTGACAGGTATGTCTGTGACCCCAGGGCTGACCACCCTCAAAAAGGATTCCCTGGGCCTCCCCGTGGGGCAAATCATCATCCATGAGGGGTACAAAGCGTTTTTGGATTTCAGCTTCGACATCGCGCGGCTCAACCTCACCCGCCCTCTGGCCTTCACCCCCAAAATCCAGTGAGACTCCCGCCGGACTCCTGGATTCTCCACCCAGCTCTGTGAGGGGAGTGGGGTCTAGTGGTTAGAGCAGGGGACTGGGAGCCAGGACTCCTGGGTTCTTTCCCCGGCTCCGGAAGGGGAGCAGCGACTGACTCTGTGGTGCCGTCCCAGGCCTGTCCGTCTCCCCTGCAGTGCGGAGATGAGCCGCGTCCTGGACCTGCCGGCAGCCGGCCGGGAGGAGACATGCGCGTACCAAGGTCAGGAGAGGAGGCTACGGGTGGCAGGAGGGAAGGAAGCCGGGGGTCAGCCTGGCCCCCTGACCTGTGGCTCCCCCGAGGCAGGATCCTGACGGGGCACAGTAGGGAGGAGGAGGAGGAGAGAGAAATCTGGGGCATCATCACCGGCTGGGGGAAGACGGCCAGCAGGCCCCAGGGGACCAGCATGCTGCAGCAAGCCGAGGGGCTGCACCCCTGGGGGGCCACACACAGCATGGGCAGCGGGGGAAGAAGCACAGAGCAGGACCCATCCCCATCAGCAGGGGGCAGTGGGACACGCACACTTACCCTGGTGAGGGTGGGGGTCTATTAACCCCACAGTCCTCAGGTCCCCTGTCTGGTTGCAGAGCCGTCCGTGTTGCCAGCAGGCGCTGAAAAATTTCACCTCCAACATGTTTTGTGCTGTAGGAGAGAAGGGTCAAGAGGCCTGCCAGGGTGAGCATCCCCCCCTCCCAGCTTCCCTCCCCTCTGGCTTCCCCCCACAAACCCCCCTCACACATCCTCTGCAGCCCGGCCCCTCCACTCCTCCTCTCCTCTCCTGGTCAGGCCCTGCGTTCACACTGCATCCTTGTGTTCATTCACTCCTCATCCCTCCGTCTGCTCACTTCTTCCTTTCCTCGCCCTTCTTCCGTTCATGCCTTTTCTTTTTTACATTAATTCATTCATCCGGGCTCCCTTCTCTCATTTCTTCACTCGTTCCTTCTCTCTTTTGTGCTTCACTTCATCTGTCTGTTCTTTCATTCTCTCCCCTCCTCCCCCCTGGATTCAGCCTCTTCATTCATCCGCTGGATTCATTCACGCGTGCATGGGTCGGTTGGTTCATTTCCGCAGGTTCGTCCAGTCGGGACCATGCTTCCTTCGTTCTTTCCCTCCTTGAGTCGTTCCTGCGCGCATTCTTCCTTCCATTCATTCCTTCGTTTGCTCCTTGCTCCATTCCGTTCCTTGTTCTGTGATTCATTCGTTTCTTCCTCAGTTCTTTCATTCATTTGTTCATTTCCCTGATTCGTTTGTTCATTCCTTGATTTCTTCGTCCATTCCTTCATGCACCTGTTCCTTCGCTCCCCCTTTCTTTCACTCCGGCTCCCCACCCCCCTAAGCTCGCCGGTCCCAGGATTTAAACCCTCTTCTCGCATCCCTCACCCCCAGGTGACTCCGGGGGACCCTTCGTGGTGAAGCGAAACCAGCACTGGTCACAGGTGAGACGCTCCCAGACCGACGGACCCTCCCAGGGATGGGCCGACAAAAACGGGGAGAAGGCGAGGGGCCGGATTGAGCCCTTCCCCCCCCACCCCCGAATACCAACCTGTTCTCAGGAGTCTGGACGATAAAATGTAATAAAGACACTCACCACAGGAGGGCGCTTAAAGACCTTCCGAAAGGAGTCGGGGCAGCGGCAGGGCTGGGGGGGCAGGGCTGGGCTGGCAGGGGCTGTTGGTTGGGAGTGAGGGGCACCGGCGGATCTGGGGGGGCAGGGCTGGGCTGTCAGGGGGCTGCGGGTCAGGAGTGGGGGGCAGCGGCAGGGCTGGGGGGGCAGGGCTAGGCTGGCAGGGGGCTGCGGGTCGGAGGTGGGGGGCACCGGCGGATATGGGAGGGCAGGGCTGGGCTGGCAGGGGGCTGCGGGTCGGGAGTGGGGGGCACCGGGAAGGCTGGAGGGGGCAGGGCTGGGCTAGCAGGGGGCTGTTGGTTGGGAGGGAGGGGCACCGGCGGATCTGGGGGGGCAGGGCTGGGCTGGCAGGGGGCTGCGGATCGGAAGCGGGGGGGCACCGGCAGGGCTGGGGGGCTGGGCTGGGCTGGCAGGGGGCTGCGGGTCAGGAGTGGGGGGCACCGGCAGGGCTGGGGGGCAGAGCTGGGGTGGCAGGGGGCTGCGGGTCAGGAGTGAGGTGGCCCATCTCTGTCTTTGCCCCCCCGGGTGGCATCGTGAGCCAGGGTCGCAGCGAGACGTGTGAGGGCAGCGCCCTGGGGGGCTCCAGTGTCCCGCGGCTCATGGGCTGGCTCAGGAAGGGCCCGGAGCCGGGATTCGACTGACTCCCCCCCCGGCGTCCCAACACCCTCTCCCGCAGGGCCGGAAACCCTTCCCCCGAGAAGGGCTGCCCCCCTTTGGACATGCTAGGACCCAGGCGTCCGAGCCCGGCACAGCTGGGCCCCCGGCGCCTCACGGTCTTGTGCCTGGAAATCATGAAGCTTGTTGGGTCTTTGAAACCATGTTGCCTCCTGTCCTGAATTAAAGTGGCGTCTCCACTCCACGCCCCTCCCAGATCCGGGGAGAGAACCCAGGAGTCCTGGCTTCCCCTCAGCCCCCCACCCCGCCCCAGGGAGATGAAAGGGCTTCTCCTGCTGATCTCAGGGCATTGGAGGGACCATGCAGCTTTTCTCAAACGCGGCCATTAGGAGCTGTCCTTGCAGTCTGGTGGGGGCTGATGGGGCGGGGGGGGGGGGGGGAAGGAGCCGTGGTCCCTGCCCCCTCTGGAGCCAGTAGGAGCAGGGGACCAGTGGGAGTGCCCCCACCTTCCCAGGGCGGTGGGACTCGGGCATTGGGCTTCAGCCCTGGGTGGGGGGCGGCAGGTGCTCGCCATGCAGCCGTGGGCTCTATCCCCCCACCGCAGGGCTTCGGGCTCTGGCCCCAGGCTCACCCCACCCATGTCATCCTGACCCCTGCCACCTTCTCCAGCCCCCAGCCAGGCAGCAGGACCCCAGGCTCACCCCCCGCATGTCACCCTGACCCCTGCCACCTCCTCCAGCCCCCAGCGAGGCAGCAGGACCCCAGGCTCCAGCCCCAGGCTCACCCCCCGCATGTCACCCTGACTCCTGCCACCTCCTCCAGCCACCCACCCACTCCCCCACCACCCCGGCCCTCCGTACCCACCTCCCCATCCAGGGTGTAACTTGGCCCCCAGCTGCCCGGGGCTGAGGAATGCTGCTGGGTAAGGGTCCCGTGGCAGAGGGACAAATGTCCCTTCCCAGGGGGGCAGATTTCCCAGCTAAAAACAAAAAATCAGCCCAAAAAGCGAAAGACTCCGAGCTCCCGGGGGTGTTTGCGGCCCGGTCGTCAGAGAACAGAGAGGACCGGACGGTATTTTGATTATTGACTCTGCCAAAGCCCTGCCAAGCTCACTGACCGCGATTGGGACGGCCCCCCAGGAATAAAACTGGAATGAAAGGAAAATGGTCAGGGACCCCTGCCCCCAGCCAGAGCCACGGGCCGCCCCCTATAGCCACTGAAACGTGTGGTGAGACCCCCACACACACACTAGGCCCTGGGGAGCGGGAGCAAGGAGAGACCCCCCCCCATCTCCGAGAGGGCAGCTGGAATGACGGGGCAGCGGGGGGGGGGGGGAACGTAGGACTGAGGGCATCACCTTGTCGGAAGAGGAGGGACCCAGAGCCCAGGACAGAACCCAGGAGTCCTGGCGCCCAACCCACTCCCCTAACCACTAGGCCCCACTCCCCCCCCCGAGCCGGGAGAGAACCCAGGAGTCCGGGCTCCCATCCCCCCGCTCTAACCACTAGACCCCACTTCCCCCCCAAGCCGGGAGAGAACCCAGGAGTCCGGGCTTCCAGCCCCCCCGCTCTAACCCACCAGCCCCCACTCCTCTCCCAGAGCCGGGAGAGAACCCAGGAGTCCTGGCTCCCAACTCCCCTGCTCTAACCCACCCGCCCCCACTCCCCTCCCACAGACGGGAGAGAACCCAGGGGTCCTGGCTCCCATCCCCCCACTCTAACCACTAGACCCCACTCACCTCCCAGAGCTGGGAGAGAACCCAGGACTCCGAGCTCCCAGCCCCCCCCCCGCTCTAACCCACCCGCCCCCACTCCCTGCCCAGAGCCAGGAGAGAACCCAGGAGTCCGGGCTCCCATCCCCCCGCTCTAACCACTAGACCCCACTCCCCCCCAAGCCGGGAGAGAACCCAGGAGTCCGGGTTCCCAGCCCCCCCACTCTAACCATTAGACCCCACTCCCCCCCTGAGCCGGGAGAGAACCCAGGAGTCCGGGCTCCCAGCCCCCCCGCTCTAACCCACCCGCCTCACTCCCCTACCAGAGCCTGGAGAGAACCCAGGAGTCCTGGCTCAAAGGCTCCCCGCTCTAACCCACCGCCCCCACTCCCCTCCCAGAGCAGAGAGAGAACCCAGGAGTCCTGGCTCCCTGCCCCCCCAAACCCACCCGCCCCCACTCCTCTCCCAGAGCCGGGAGAGAACCCAGGACTCCGGGCACCCAGCCCCCCGGCTCTAACCCACCCGACCTCACTCCCCTCCCAGAGCCGGGAGAGAACCCAGGAGTCCGGGCTCTCAGGCCCCCCGCTCTAACCCACCCGCCTCCACTCCCTTCCTAGAGCCGGGAAAGAACCCAGCAGTCCTGGCTCCCAGCCCCCCGGCTCTAACCCACCCACACCCACTCTCCTCCTAGAGCCGGGAGAGAACCCAGGAGTCCGGGCTCCCAGCCCCCCCGCTCTAACCCAAACCCCCCACTCCCCTCCCAGAGCCGGGAGAGAACCCACGACTCCGGGCACCCATCCCCCCAGCTCTAACCCACCCGCCCCCACTCCCCTCCCAGAGCCGGGAGAGAACCCAGGAGTCCGGGCTCCCAGCCCCCCCGCTCTAACCCAAACCCCCCACTCCCCTCCCAGAGCCGGGAGAGAACCCAGGAGTCCTGGCTACCAGACCCCCCGCTCTAACCCACCCACCCCCACTCCCCTCTCAGAGTCGGGAGAGAACCCAGGAGTCCTGGCTCCCAGCCCCCCCGCTCTAACCCACCCGCCCCCACTCCCCCCCCCAGAGCCGGGAGAGAACCCAGGAGTCTGGGTTCCCAGCCCCCCCGCTCTAACCACTAGACCCCACTCCCCTCCCAGATCAGGGAGAGGACCCAGGAGTCCGGGCTCCTAGCCCCCCCGCTCTAACCACTAGACCCCACTCCCCTCCCAGATCAGGGAGAGGACCCAGGAGTCCTGGCTCCCAGCCCCCCCGCTCTAACCCACCCACCCCCACTCCCCCCCCAGAGCCGGGAGAGGAGCCCGGAGTCCTGGCTCCCAGCCCCCCCGTTCTAACCCTCCCAGAACCAGGAGAGAACCCAGGAGTCCGGGCTCCCAGCCCCCCCCCAACCCACCCGCCCCACTCCCCTCCCAGAGCCGGGAGAGAACCCAGGAGTCCGGGCTCCCAGTCCCCCGCTCTAACCCACCCGCCCCCTCTCCCCCCCCCAGAGCCGGGAGAGAACCCAGGACCCCGGGCTCGCAGCCCCCCCGCTCTAACCCACCCGCCCCCTCGCCCCCCCCAGAGCCGGGAGAGAACCGAGGAGTCCGGGCTCGCAGCCCCCCCGCTCTAACCCTCACGCCCCCACTCCCCCCCCACTCTAACCCTCTCGCCCCCACTCCCCCCCCAGAGCCGGGAGAGAACCCAGGACCCCGGGGTCGCAGCCCCCCCGCTCTAACCCACCTGCCCCCTCGCCCCCCCCAGAGCCGGGAGAGAACCGAGGAGTCCGGGCTCGCAGCCCCCCCGCTCTAACCCTCACGCCCCCACTCCCCCCCCCACTCTAACCCTCTCGCCCCCACTCCCCCCCCAGAGCCGGGAGAGAACCCAGGAGTCCGGGCTCGCAGCCCCCCCGCTCTAACCCTCACGCCCCCACTCCCCGCCCAGAGCCGGGAGAGAACCCAGGAGTCCGGGCTCGCAGCCCCCCCGCTCTAACCCACCCACCCCCTCTCCCCCCCAGAGCCGGGAGAGAACCCAGAAGTCCGGGCTCGCAGCCCCCCCGCTCTAACCCTCACGGCCCCACTCCCCCCCCCTCTAACCCTCTCGCCCCCACTCCCCCCCCAGAGCCGGGAGAGAACCCAGGAGTCCGGGCTCGCAGCCCCCCTGCTCTAACCCATCCACCCCCTCTCCCCCCCCAGTGCCGGGAGAAAACCCAGGAGTCCGGGCTCGCAGCACCCCGCTCTAACCCTCACGCCCCCACTTCCCCCCCCCACTCTAACCCTCACGCCCCCACTCCTCCACCAGAGCCAGGAGAGAACCCAGGAGTCCGGGCTCGCAGCCCCCCCGCTCTAACCCTCACGCCCCCACTCCCCCCCCACTCTAACCCTCACGCCCCCACTCCTCCACCAGAGCCGGGAGAGAACCCAGGAGTCCGGGCTCGCAGCCCCCCCGCTCTAACCCTCACGCCCCCACTCCCCCCCCACTCTAACCCTCACGCCCCCACTCCTCCACCAGAGCCGGGAGAGAACCCAGGAGTCCGGGCTCGCAGCCCCCCTGCTCTAACCCTCACGCCCCCACTCCCCCCCCACTCTAACCCTCACGCCCCCACTCCTCCACCAGAGCCGGGAGAGAACCCAGGAGTCCGGGCTCGCAGCCCCCCTGCTCTAACCCTCACGCCCCCACTCCCCCCCCACTCTAACCCTCACGCCCCCACTCCTCCACCAGAGCCGGGAGAGAACCCAGGAGTCCGGGCTCGCAGCCCCCCCGCTCTAACCCTCACGCCCCCACTCCCCCCCCACTCTAACCCTCACGCCCCCACTCCTCCACCAGAGCCGGGAGAGAACCCAGGAGTCCGGGCTCGCAGCCCCCCTGCTCTAACCCTCACGCCCCCACTCCCCCCCCACTCTAACCCTCACGCCCCCACTCCTCCACCAGAGCCGGGAGAGAACCCAGGAGTCCGGGCTCGCAGCCCACTCCCCGTCTCCGCCCCTCTCCTTGCCGGGACGGATCCGCGGGGGCGTCTCCGGGCTGCGCCAGGAAGGGTTTAAAGTTTGGGAAGTCGAGTCACCGGCTCAGACCCCGCTTGCCGGACCCGCAGCCAGCGATGGAGACTTGGGGGGGCCTCACCATGGTGCTGCTGGTGCTTCTGGGGGTTGCCTGGGGCGAGCCGGCCGGAGGTGAGGGGGGCCCCGGCCTGGGGGGCACCTGGGAGATGTGGGGCTGGGGAGTAGTTGAGTGGTGGGGGTGCGGTGTCTGTGGGGTGCGGATAGCTGGGGGGTGTCGGGGGAGGGGCTGCGGGTCTGAGCGGGGTCCCGGGGTCGGGGGGCTACAGGGGGCTCTGGGCAGCTGGGTTGGGACGTGGGGGTGGGGTCAGGGGTCTCCTTGCTCGGGCAGGGAGGTTGTGTGTCTGGCTGAGGGGGGGAGGCTGGTTCCCGGGGCGGGGGGGGGGCTGTGGTTGGCGGGGGAGGGGGGTTGTGTGATCGGCTGAGGGGCGGGGAGACTGGGTTGGGGTCGGGGGGGCTAGGCCCCATGTTCCTTTCTAATGAATGGGACCATGTAGCCACGCCCCCTCCCCGCCTCCCCATTGGCTACCGCTTGCGGGTGGGGGCGTTTCCTGGAAAGACCCCGGCGCTGCGATGTGGGGGAGGGGAAATATTGGGGGGCCGCCGATGGGGGGGCCGGGGAACCGGGGGTTCAGGGCGCAGAAGTTGAGGCGCAGCCCCAAATATCTCCCCTTCCAGGAGGCGAGAAGTAGGGGAGGGGGCGGGGCCTGGGGACCCCCAGATTCCCTGCAGCCCCCCCCCACTTGCGCGGCAGGGGGCGGGGCTCGGGGACACGAACCCTAGCGCGGCGGGTGATTTCATTCATGGGATATGCCGGGGGGGGGGGAGATGAGTCACCAGGCTCGTGACGTGACGTCACAGGGGGCGGGGCTGTTGAGCAATTCTGGATTGTCCAGTGGGTGGGCATCTGCCCCTCCCCCTCCCCAACTCTGCGCCCCCCCCCGAATCCCTTTCGCTGCAGCCCCCTGAAACATTCTGCCCCTTGCACCCCACCATCCCTCACGGCCGCCCAGACCCCCAGGATCCGCTGCCCCCCCAATTCCCTGTCCCAGAATAATTCTGCTGCTCCCCCACCCCCAAATCCTCCCGACCCCCCGTACACCCCTCAGATCCGCCGTCCCCAAGATCGGACCCCCCCGTCTCCAAAATACTCTTCCCCCATTCTCCTTTGGTCTCCCAGCCCCTCCCCTCAGTGTCTGCCCCATGAACCCCCCCCATTTCTTCTCCGCCACCCTCTCACCTAAGGTGACCTCTCCAGAAGATCCCCCCCATCCTCTGCCGGTGTCCCTCACTCCCGACCCGCAGCCCCCTGTTAGCCCAACCCTGCCCCCCCAGCTCTGCCGGTGCCCCTCACTCCCGACCCGCAGCCCCCTGCGCTGCTAGCCTGGCACCGCTGGGGTTGGGTTTCGGGGTTCATTCCTTCCCCATGAGTAGGGTGAAATGTGACCCCTGGCTCCATCTGTCCCTGACGTACACCTGCTGGAAATAGGCCCCTTGTCATATGGGGGGGGAAATCAGAGCCCGGCGGGGGGTCTGGGGGGCATCGAAGTTACGGGGTCCCTGGTCAGGTTAGTACGTTCCACAGTTTTAACTTTTTCTCTTCTCTCCTTCCCTCGCTCCCCTCTGCCTCTCTCCTTCCATTTCTCCCCTTCCTTCCTTCCTTCCTTTCCCTTCTCGACCCCCACCCCATCTTTCTCCTGCTGGGGGGTCTATTCCTGGGTTCATTCCTTCCTTTGCCTTTCACCTTCACTCATTGTTTCCCTCTTTCATCTCTCTCCTTCCATTCGCTGTTTCCCTCTTTCGTTTTCTTTCCTGTCTCTGATTTTTCCTTCCCTCGGTCCCCTCTTTCACTCGGGTTTATTCATTCTTCCATCCCCTGGTCCCTTGTTCCCTTCGTCCCACCCCCCGCAGGTACTTCCTGCCCGGGGGGCCAGTCCTGGAGCCCCGACCTGGACAAGTGCATGGATTGCACCATCTGCCTCCGGCACACCAAAAACGATTTCTGCGCCACGTGTACGTCCGCGTCCTACTCGCCCCCAACCCCCACAATGCACTGGGGCTCTGGCCAAGGTGGTGGGGGGATCTGGGGGGCGGATGGAGGCAGGAGGGGGGTCTCAAGGATGGTGGGAGGGGGCGGGGCTGAGTGGAGGGGGATTCTTGGGGGGGCTCTGGGTGGTGGCTGCTCTGGGATGACTCGGGGGCCAGTGGGGGTGCTGGGAAGCCCCTTTTTATTCTTCCCCCCGTTAACCCAGCTCTCTCCTTTCTGCCCCCAGGTGGCAAGCCCCAGTCCCAGGACGCACGGCTGTGGCTGGCCGTGGGGGGCACCGTGGGGGGAGTTGCTGTGCTTGGCCTGGTGGGGGGGGCGCTGCTATGGGCCCACTGCCGCAAGAGGGAGAAATTCACCAGTGAGTGACCCACCCCCCCAATCCCAGAGCCACCCCGTGCCCCAAAACTTCCTGAACCCCCATCCCTTGCCCCCCACATCCACCCCATCGCCTGTCCCAGCTCTTCCTCTCCCCCAAATCCCTGAACCCCATCCCCTGCCCCCCACATCCACCCTATCCCCCACCCCCAGCTCTTCCTCACCCCCAAATCCCAGAACCACCCTGTGCCCCCAAATCCCTGAACCCCCATCCCCTGCTCCCCACATCCACCCCATTCCCCGAATCCCAGACCCAATCCCCCTCTCCACCTGCCCCATCACCTTGATTCTGCCCATGGGCCTCCCAGAACCCCCCAAACTTCCACCTCCCCCCGACACCCCCAGTAACTCTCCCGACGTCTCCTTTCCAGCCCCCATAGAAGAGACTGGAGGCCACTCGGGCGAAGAGTCACTGATAGATTGATGGTAAGAGACATCCATAGTGCCCCTCACTCCCGACCCGCAGCCCCTGCTAGCCCAGCCCTGGGCCCCCCCAGCTCTGCCGGTGCCCCTCACTCCCGATCTGCAGCCCCCTGCTAGCCCAGCCCTGGGCCCCCCCAGCTCTGCCGGTGCCCCTCACTCCCGACCCGCAGCCCCCTGCTAGCCCAGCCCTGGGCCCCCCCAGCTCTGCCGGTGCCCCTCACTCCCGACCCGCAGCCCCTGCTAGCCCAGCCCTGGGCCCCCCCAGCTCTGCCGGTGCCCCTCACTCCCGACCCGCAGCCCCTGCTAGCCCAGCCCTGGGCCCCCCCAGCTCTGCCGGTGCCCCTCACTCCCGACCCGCAGCCCCTGCTAGCCCAGCCCTGGGCCCCCCCAGCTCTGCCGGTGCCCCTCACTCCCGACCCGCAGCCCCTGCTAGCTCAGCCCTGCCCCCCCCCGAGCCCTGCCGGTGCCCCTCACTCCCGATCTGCAGCCCCCTGTTAGCCCAGCTTTGTGGCTCTGCCCTGGTCAGTCGGTTGGTTTATTCTCTCTCTCTCTCGCAGGTGATGCATCCGGTCTGGGCACCCACGGGGCAGAATTGGAGCCGTTAACCCTTGGATTGCTGCAGGGGCCCCGTCAGCAGCCTTTGACCGACACCCCCCCCAAACCCTGATTTTCACCGCACCCCAAAAAGGACTCTTGGAATTGGGAGGGGATGTTCTATTTTGCACAGCTTTGGTGGGGCTTCTGGAGACCCCCCCAATTTTCCCCTCACACTTCATGTTGCTAGCAAAAAGTGGGAGGTGTCCACTTGAAATACTGCCCCGTCCCAGCCCCTGAGATGGGGGGCTGGAGCTTTCCCCATTAATGCCCCATATTGGGGCCTCTCCAGAATCATTGAAAATTTGCACTTCCCTGATTTAGGAAGGAGGGATCTGTCTCAGATTACAGAGGATCCTCCCCGAGACTCCAAAGCTCACATCTTGGGGTTTCTCCATCAAGCAAACTGGGGTCCCTTGGAAATTTAGTGGATCTCTGTGACCCCAAACCTCAGATCTTGGGCTGCTGTATAGGAATCTGGGGTCCCTTTGGGAGCATGCCAGTGTGAGATTTGGGGTGCCTTTAAATCTTGGGTAGAACTGTCCCCCAGATCGGTGCCCCCCAAAATGGGACACTCTCTATTCCAGGCCCCTGGCCCTGTAAAATAACTCTAAGGATCTTTTTAACCTCAGGGTGGGGGGTCAACCAATGGTACCTCAAAATGTGTGCGTGTGTGTGTGTGTGTGTGTGTGCGCGCGCACGCGTGCATGCATGCGTACAAATGCAAAGGGGTCAGTATTGCTGGGGGGGGCATTTTTCCTCTCCAGGCTATTACCCCTGCTCCCCTGGTGAGTCTCCCCCCGCCACATCCCCCTTTTCCCCGACCCCAGAAATACCAGTTTGCGCCCTGAGATGTGAGTGAATTATCTGTATATGGGGACAGTGTAAATGTGTCCAAGAAAAGTTAAATTCTTAAGGCAGGGTGGGGGCTGGGAGCCAAGACTCCTGGGTTCGCTCCCCAGCTCTGGTGGGGGGGCAGGGCTGTATCCCAGGGGTGGGGTCCTTCTCTAGCTCTGAATAAGTCACCTGCTGTCTTCCATGAGCTGCTCCACTGGTGGCAGGGCCACCGAAGTGACAGGGTTTGGAGCTGCTATTTTTGTGGCATCCACATAAATTCCCAGCCCCCACCCCAACCCCATGTGTCTATTTATGTCGTTGGCGCTAACAGAGTTTAACGTGCGGCTCTAGTGAGAACCTGCCTGGCACCGAAGGAATCAAACTTCGTGGTTTCAAGAGAATTCCAATAAAATCGTAATTTTTAAATTGAACTTTGAGCTTGGAAATGGATCAGAGCCGGTGCCCCCTCGAGGGGAAACAGCCCCTGTCCCCTCCCCAGCTCTCTCTGGGGTCTCTTCCCTGGGGGCAGGGGGTGGGGGCTTTGTCTCTTCCCTTTCATTTCCTCCTCCTGCCCCTCCATTTCTCACCGCTTTCTTCCTCTTCCTCCTTTTCCTCTTTCATTTCCTTCATTCCCCTTTCTTTCTCTCCTTCCTGCCTCTTTCCCTTCCTCCCTTTCCCTCTTCTTTGCCTGATTCCCTTTCTCTCAATGCCTCCCTTCTTTAATTCTTCCCCCTTTTCCCATTCCTGCTCTTCCTTTGCTTCATTTTCTCCTTCCCTTCTTCCCCTTATGAAAAACTGTAATTCTTTCCCTTTTTCTCATTCCCCATCTTTCCTTTCTTCCTTTCTCCTTCCTGTTCTCTCTTTCAGTCTTTTCCCTCTTTTTCCCATTCCCTCTCTCTTCCCTTTCAGTCTCTGCCTCACTCCCTCGCTTTCTACTTTGCATTCATTCCTTCCCATCCCCCCACCTCTGACTCACCCCCCTGCTCACTTTCACGCCTGGAGCTCCTGCATTCCTGACCCATTGCTTCACCCCCCAGCCTCCCCCTCCAGTGACTCAGCCGCCCTGGGAGTCCAGGACCACAGCCAGCCGGAGCCAAGAAGCTGAGGACACTGCTGTAGGGAAGCTAACAGCACCAGGCCTTGGCTAGTCACTGGCGCAGGGAGCGTCCCGGGGCTGGAGCCCCCTGCTGGGGGGGCAGTGCTCTGGGGAGACCCCTGGGTGCTGGGGGGACGCTCGTAGCGCTCTGGGGAGACCCCCGCAGGGGCACTGCTGGGGGAAGCTCGCAGCAGGACTCGGCCCGTGCCAGGCAGGAGGTGGGAGGCGGAGCAGGGAAGTGGGGGCCGCCGGCCCGAGCCGCGCGTCACGCCGCAGGAATGCACCGGCCTGGCGCAACCCAGGAGAAACCCAGCCCGGGCCCGAAGGCAGGAGGCAGCCCGAGAAAAGGGGCTATTTATAGAAACAGCGGCACTCCGGCCAGAGACAGAACCCAGGCGTCCGGGCTCCCAGCGCCCGCTGCTCTAACCACTCGACCGCACTCCCCTCCCAGAGATGGGGTGAGAACCCAGGAGTCCTGGCTCCCAGCCCCCCTGCTCTAAGCACCAGACCCCACCCCCCCTGCAAAGAACCCAGGCGTCCTGGCTCCCCAGCTGAGATGGTTTCAACTCAGATCCCCTGTCTCCCCAGTCCCCCTGAGGTGGGGGCAGCTGGGGGGCCAGGACCTATGCCCGGGGGGCCGGCTCGGAAAGAGTTAACTCCCTGGAGCAGCGAGCAGGGCCTTTGCCAAAGGGAAATTCTTAAGTTCAGGGCTTTTGTGAAGAGGGGATGAGTCAGCGTGCGGGGGGGGGGGGGTTCTGGAAGCCCAGAGTGGCTGGGCATAGAAAGCCCGGACGCCTGGGTTCTCTCCCTGCAAGGGGAGAGAGGTCTAGTGGTTAAAGCAGGGAGGGCTGGGAGCCAGAACTCCTGGGTTCTCTCCCCGGCTATGGGAGGGGACTAGAGGCTGGTGGGTTAGAGCGGTGGCGGAGGGGGAGGCTGGGAGCCCGGACGCCTGGGTTCAGGAGCTGTGCACAGGGCTACAGGTCAGGACTGTTCGCCCGTCACCCCACTTCTGTTCGCATTTTCTGGGTTCTGTCGCCATCCTTTGGCCGCTTTCTGTTACTGCAAGGCCCCGGCTTCGCCCCAGCTGGTCCTACAGCTTCTGCACCGCTTCGCTCCACACGGGGGGCCCCCCGGCCCTGGGACCGGCCCCTGTGGGAGGGGCACACGGGGACCCCTCGCCCGGCGCCGGCCCCTGTGGGGGGGGGCACACGGGAACCCCTCGCCCGGTGCCGGGGGCAGGCGGGATCTGCTCCATCGTTTCAGCGCTGGGCTTTGGCCCAAGATCCCCGGACTCCTGCGTTCCGGCAAGACGCCTCATCTCCCCAGGTGGGGCGGGGGCAGCAGCGGGGGGCGGAGGGGGCAGAACTGGGGACACAATCTGGCAGAGGGGCGGAGAGGACAAAACGCCGCACTCTGTACTGGGAGCTATAAACCCATCCAGATGGAGGGACAGATATAGCCGGAGAGGAGTGGGTGGGAACAGGCCAGAAAAAAACCTTCTACAAGCAGCCCCCCGCGTCCCTCCCCAGACGTGGCTGCATCTCAGCCCGGGCCAGGGGTCCCCATGTGCCCAGCTGTGACGAAGCGGGACTGTTCTTAATGTTTCCTCTGAATGCTGTAGGGGTGCCTCAGTTTCCCCTAGGCATTTCGTAAGTCTCTAGGTGGTGGGATAAGGGGGTGTAATTGTTGCAGAGTAAAGGGCCAGGGTACATAAATGGCGACACTCTGGCTCCTGGCCACTGATGGCCTGGCCCTTCCCCCTGCCAGGTGAGAGCTAAAGGGTTGGAGAACAAAGGAATCCGGTGACCTCCTGGCCCGGGAAAGGGACAAAGCCCAGAGGAGGAGGGGCTAGAGGGACAGTCAGTTTGGGGCTGGCTGGGGACATGGAGTGAAGTGCAGACGGGGTTGTCTGGCTCACTGCCCCCCAAAATGGACCCAGCTGAGGGGTCCTCTTCTCTGCACCGACAAGCTCTGTGTTAGACCATGTTCCTGTCGTCTAATAAACCTTCTGTTTTACTGGCTGGCTGAGAGTCACGTCTGACTGCGGAGTTGGGGGGCAGGAACCCCTGGCCGCCCCGGCTGCGGGAAGCGCAGGGAGGGGCGAAGGATGCTGAATGCTGCGAGGTCAGAGCAGGAAAGGGGAAGTCGGGTGTCCTGCAGACAGGCTGCTCCCAGAGAGGAGGCTCCCCCAGACTCCTGCCCGGCTCCCTAGAGAGCAGCTCCAGAGCATCGCCCGGGGACCCCAGGACACTAGCCCCCTGCATCCCTCCCCAGAGATGGCTGCAACTCAACCCAGGCCAGGGGTCCCCGTGGGCCCAGCCCCACCCACTGTGGAGGGGCTACAGATCAGCACCGGGTCGGGGTCCTTGTGTAACCAGCCCCTGCCCCACCCCAGAGGTGGCTGCATCTCCTGAGAAAAAGCTAAATTCAAAGCCATCCAGCCTTAATGATCTGTCAGTGCCCCAGAGGGCTCCTGGGGGGGCTGGCGGGCCGGGGTTGGAGGAACAGGCTGTTGCTGGAACGTCGTAGACGAGGAGCCGGACTGGAGCCGGGCAGGGGGGAACTTTCTGTGAGAGGATTTTAAAGGTCAGACCGTCTGGGCCCCAGACACACAGCTCAGCCCCCCCGGCCCCTGCCAGGCAGAGCCACTAGCGAGTCCCCAGGACATAGGCAGAGCCCTGCATGGGTACAAAATGTGTCTGCATCTGAGCCGCCAGCCCAGACATGGGGCACGGGGTACAGCGGAGATCCCCCCCTTTGCGGGGGTCTAGACACAGGCCATAAGGGGCTGTTCCCCTCCAGGGGGCACCGGCTCCCACTCGGCCCCGGGGCAGGACCTGGCTGGCTCAGGGGGGCAGGATGGGGGAGGGACAGGGCCTGGCTGGCTCAGGGAGGCGGGGAACAGGGCATGGGGCAAGGCCTGGCTGGCTGGGGGGCGGGAAATGGGGCACGGGACAGGGCCTGGTTGGCTCAGGGGGGCAGGACGGGGGAGGGACAGGGCCTGGCTGGCTTGGGGGACGGGGAATGGGGCACAGGGCAGGGCCTGGCTGCCTGGGGTGGGGGGGTCATTATCACTCGATGTCTCTGACTCGGATCGACCTGCAATGTGTGACAGCCTGTTCTGGGAGGGAAGTGGGAGCTAGTGGCTAAAGCAGCAGGGGCTGGGAGCCCGGACGCCTGGGTTCCATTAGTCTGTGTTAAGGCGACAAGTGAGTCTCATGGGGGAATTTGCCAATTGGCTGGAAACAGCAAGTGGAAAAACTCCAGTGATCTAGAGCCATGAAGGGGAATTATCAGCCCCCACCCCGCTTTCCACAACCTGTCTGGGCTCCCAGCCCTGCCCCCGCTCTAACCACGAGCCTCCACTCCCCTCCCAGAGCCGGGGAGAGAACCCAGGAGTCCTGGCGCCCAACTCAGTCTAGAACTGCTCCCTTCCCCTCCCCGGTTTTACAGCACTTCTGGACCCAGCCCCTTCCCCGATCCTGTTTCGTGCCCCCTGATCCCCCTCATCCTAGCTCACCCTGCTCTAGGCCGGCCCCGGCTCTGCTCTGGGTGTGCATCAGTCCGGAGCCAGCCCTGCGCCGGGCGCTGACTTTCCCCAGAGCCAAGGACGGGAACCGCGACGACGCGCCAGGAGCCACGTTCCTCTGAGCTGAAATGTGCCAGCCCGGAGCCCGGCGAGTCCCCGCAGGGCCGCAGCCCAGCCTGCCATCAATCAGCCCCCAGACACCGCCTGGCCCTGCGCCACTCGCTGCTCGGTCACATCCACCAAACATGAAAGGGCACCAGAAACGCTGGCAAGGGGGGGTGTCAGGGCTGGGCTAGCAGGGGGCTGCGGGTCGAGAGTGTGGGGCACCAGCAGGGCTGGGGGGAGCAGGGCTGGGCTGGCAGGGGCTGCGGGTCGGGAGTGGGGGGCACCGGCGGATCTGGGGGGGCAGGGCTGGGCTGGCAGGGGGCTGCGGGTCAGGAGTGAGGGGCACCGGCGGAGCTGGGGGGGGCAGGGCTGGGCTGGCAGAGGCTGCGGGTCGGGAGTGGGGGGCACCGGCGGTTCTGGGGGGGACTGGGCTGGGCTGGCAGGGGCTGCGGGTCGGGAGTGGGGGGCACCGGCGGATCTGGGGGGGACTGGGCTGGGCTGGCAGGGGCTGCGGGTCGGGAGTGGGGGGCACCGGCGGATCTGGGGGGGACTGGGCTGGGCTGGCAGGGGCTGCGGGTCGGGAGTGGGGGGCACCGGCGGATCTGGGGGGGCAGGGCTGGGCTGGCAGGGGCTGCGGGTCGGGAGTGGGGGGCACCGGCGGATCTGGGGGGGCAGGGCTGGGCTGGCAGGGGCTGCGGGTCGGGAGTGGGGGGCACCGGCGGATCTGGGGGGGACTGGGCTGGGCTGGCAGGGGCTGCGGGTCGGGAGTGGGGGGCACCGGCGGATCTGGGGGGGACTGGGCTGGGCTGGCAGGGGCTGCGGGTCGGGAGTGGGGGGCACCGGCAGATCTGGGGGGACAGGGCTGGGCTGGCAGGGGCTGCGGGTCGGGAGTGGGGAGCACCGGCGGATCTGGGGGGGACTGGGCTGGGCTGGCAGGGGCTGCGGGTCGGGAGTGAGGGGCACTGGCAGGGCTGGGGGGGCAGGGCTGGGCTGGCAGGGGCTGCGGGTCGGGAGTGAGGGGCACCGGCGGATCTGGGGGGGGCAGGGCTGGGCTGGCAGGGGCTGCGGGTCGGGAGTGAGGGGCACCGGCGGATCTGGGGGGGGCAGGGCTGGGCTGGCAGGGGCTGCGGGTCGGGAGTGAGGGGCACCGGCAGGGCTGGGGGGAGCAGGGCTGGGCTGGCAGGGGGCTGCGGGTCAGGAGTGAGGGGCACCGGCGGATCTGGGGGGGGACTGGGCTGGGCTGGCAGGGGCTGCGGGTCGGGAGTGAGGGGCACCGGCAGGGCTGGGGGGGCAGGGCTGGGCTGGCAGGGGCTGCGGGTCGGGAGTGAGGGGCACCGGCGGAGCTGGGGGGGGCAGGGCTGGGCTGGCAGGGGCTGCGGGTCGGGAGTGAGGGGCACCGGCGGAGCTGGGGGGGCAGGGCTGGGCTGGCAGGGGCTCGGGTCGGGAGTGGGGGGCACCGGCGGATCTGGGGGGGACTGGGCTGGGCTGGCAGGGGCTGCGGGTCGGGAGTGGGGGGCACCGGCGGATCTGGGGGGGCAGGGCTGGGCTGGCAGGGGCTGCGGGTCGGGAGTGGGGGGCACCGGCGGATCTGGGGGGGACTGGGCTGGGCTGGCAGGGGCTGCGGGTCGGGAGTGGGGGGCACCGGCGGATCTGGGGGGGCAGGGCTGGGCTGGCAGGGGCTGCGGGTCGGGAGTGGGGGGCACCGGCGGATCTGGGGGGGACTGGGCTGGGCTGGCAGGGGCTGCGGGTCAGGAGTGAGGGGCACCAGGAGAG